>NW_011495021.1:4760222-4777097 GCF_000754665.1 Bison bison bison
AGTTCTAACTATTGCTTCCTGACCTGCATACAGAGTTCTCAAGAGGCAGGTCAGGTGGTCTGGTATTCCTATCTCTTTCAGAATTTTCCAGTTTCAACAAGGTCAGAGCTGTATTATTCAGGGTCTCCTCATGAGACAGTCCATAATTTCAACAAATAAGAAGCAAATAGCCATGCGTGAAGTGCTTACTTGAAAAGGACCACATGGCAGACCTGCTGGTGGTCTCTAGGACCTGAGGGTGGCCTCCAGTAAGCAGTCAGTAAGACACCAGGACCCTGACTCATACAACCACAAGTAAATAAATTCTGCCAAAACCCTGAATGAGCTTCAGAGAGGATTCTTCCCTAGTTGAGTTTCCACATGAGAATACAGCCCAGCTGACACCTTGATTGAAGCTTGGAAATACCCAGAGCAGAAAATCCAACGGAAATTGTGAGATAATGAATGTGGCTCAAGTTGCTAGACATATGGTCATTTGTTACAGAGCAATCAAAAATAAACACACAACCCTAGGACTGAGGAAAATGTCAGTAAAGGAGAAACTTAGAAACTGAGAGAAGAAAACTTCCCATTAAGGATGAGACCTAGACTTCTGTGGAGATGATGAACTACTGGAGAAACATGCCACCCACTGTTCTGATCAAGAAGGAACTTTCTAGAGACCCCTCACCACTATACAATCACGTAGGCAACTGACACTTCAGGACCCAGGGCATGTCAATAGGCTTGTTAGTCACTCAGTCATGCCCTGCTCTTTCCGATCCCATGGTCTGCAGCCCACCAGGCTCCTCTGTCCATGGGATTTTCCAGGCAAGGGTACTGGAGTGGGTTGCCGTTTCCTTTTCCAGGGGATCTTCCAGACCCAGGGATTGAACCCAGATCTCTTGTACTGTAGGCAGATTCTTTACCTACTGAGTTACCAGAAAGCCCTCAGTAGGCTTGCTACCACACAGAAAAGAGAAAAAAAAGAGAGAGAGAGAGGAAGAACGGTCTCTTCACCCTCACTCAGGTCTACCACCTTCCCCCAGGGGTCTCTGTTAAGAGAGTTTAACTTAAGCCCAGTGGGCAAGAATTAAGTCTGAGGATCCAACTGCAGTATTAAAAAAAACAAGGGGGGGCAAAGGAGTGTGAGCGTTCAGCTGAGAGGTAATAGTCATTGGCATACAGTCTATAGTTATAACTCCAAAGATCATCTTCAAAAGAGCCCAATTATTCTGATAGAGGAAGGAGGCACAGTAAGAAGGAAAAGGGAAAATCGTTGCATATTGAAGTCAGAGTTGAAGGCCAATATAAAAAGACAGGAACCCTCCTCATTCCCTAACATGTGACTGAAGAAACAGTGCAACAGGCCAGACTGGGCTCTGACCCCTTCCTCCCCCTACTCACACACTGCACTTGAGGCTTCAGCATTTCAAAACTGCAAGTTAAGCACATGGTGCCGGGCGTGCCTGTAAATATGAACAGCGTCTTATGATGGAGCGTTATTAGTTTCTTCTGTCCTAGGATCCAGCTTATCACTTGATATTTTATAGCAACATGCACTTTCCACTACAATCCAGTTTTAAAAATGGGATCAGCAGTATTAGCATTTTATTTCCCTCACGAACCATTTTCATTGCTATGCTAACATAATTTTGAGTAATCATTAAAATATAACCAAAGCCTTTGACCTCAAAATTAACCAACAAAAGAAACATTAGGAAATTCATAGCACTTTGCAAATGTTCTGGCTTGCTTAGCCTATATTAACATGTCAAGAAGCCTACAGCATGTTCAAACTTTTCCCCCCTTGGGGTTCAATTCAGTAAGTATTTACGCAGACTATAATATTTTTAAGCAATTACAATAAAGTGAAAGACTCCAATTACTCAGTTTAGAAAGATTATTCTCCCTTTCTAATCTAACATATTTTCCAAGATATCTAGCTTTTACTAGACTTATACATGCAAAAATGTGTTCACACATGCATACACCCACACTCACTCCCATGCTGATGTTACTAAGTCTGTTGTAGTTGAATACTTAACTATTTGAGTACTGAACACACAAGTGTATTTTAAAGACAGAAACTCAAATCACAGACACATAAAAGAATTTATATATTAGCACTCATAATTATGAAGCAAACATATATGCTGACCTTGTTGACTCAGATGATGTAGGTAGCATTCATTTTTCTTCTCAGCTCTGACATTTTCTGTATGTTGGCTTAATTCTTTTGCAGATAAGCTTTCTGCATTTGGTGGTAGTAAGTTAACAGGGAAGACAAGAAATGTGAGATGTGGAGGTATGGTTACAAAGAATTTCGCAATTGTATTGAACTTGGTAACACCAAAGTAAAGGTCTCTCATCCTACACCTGTACAGAAAATATCAAGAAAGCACTCTGATTGGCCCAGTTTATATTAAACATGTCTAGCCTCAAGCAAACTGTTTTGTCTGAAGCTATGAGATTCAATGATGGGTCAAGTCTAAAGTATATTCCCATCCCTGAACATGGCAATGGAGTACTGAACTGATCTTCCCACCTGAATGAGCAGAGAGAGAAAAAAATGAGATGATTTCTCAGAAAAGGGGGTGAAGTGATTCCTGTCCAATAGAAATAACCCATGTACACTGTGTGTGCCCTCCCTGGCCGTGGTGAAACCAGTTAGTCTAGTTAGCCATCTTGGAGTACCCTTCTTCAAATTGTTGACTTGGAGAGTATCATACAAATTCATGAAATTAAATGCTTTGTCCCTCACATTATGGTGGGTATGTTCATTTGTACAATGACTAACAAAGAGCCAACTAAGTAGAAGGTTGTCTTGGTTCCCAAGGGACAAAGATACAGGGGTCTCAGAAGACTCAATTACAAAATGTCTAAGATCTATCAGCTAGCCAAAGCATACCTACCTTCCTTCACTTTGCTTACTATGTCCCTTGTCTAATAACTGCTCTGTGATAAGAAAGAAGTTTTATCAATCAGGACTCTATCACTTTCAAGTGATAGAAAGTCAAATCAAACCAACCTATGTAAAAAAAAAAAAAGTGGCTTTTCCCATGTAACTACAAGTAGAGGGATATATGTATATAGGAGCACACAAATGACATTATTAACTCCTTGTCCATTCTTCATGTCTCGTCTCTGCTTTCCTCTACCTTAGTTTCATATTCAGGCCAGCTTCCTCCTCATGGTGGGCAAAATAAATACCAGTTTTATATGGCTCAGGTTTAGAAGGGTCTTCCCAGGTGGCGCTAGTGGTAAAGAACCCACCTGCCAATGCAGGAGACATAAGAGATGCAGGTTCAATCCCTAGGTCAGGAACATCCACTGGAGGAGGAAATGGTAACCCACTCCAGTATTCTTGCCTGGAGAATCCCATGGACAGAGGAGCCTGGTGGGCTACAGTCCATAGGGTTGTAAAGAATCAGACACGACTGAAGCAACTTAGCATGCCCTCAGAGTTTGTAATCCCAAAGGAAAATGGACCACATGCCTCAAGAGCAGAAAACTCTTGCTAAGAATCTAATTTCTCAGATTGAGCCATAGGCTTTTTCCTGAACCAATCAAACTAAAGCACAAGCTTGTTCATTCCAACTTGGGTCCACTTGAGTCTACATAAAATAGATTCCTCATAGGATAAAGGAGGTCTATTGGTGGAAAGAAAGGATGTACTGGGCTGCCACATTTCAGTACAAAAGAAGGGCAAGTTCCACTGTATTTTGTAAGCCCAATATTGTAGGAATATTACCTCTGTGTTTCTAAAAATATATTTTCTCAACACCAGCTTTATTCAGATATGTTGATATAGCTATTCTGATATAGGTTCCACTTTGGAATGGGTGAGACTCAGAATAAAAGGCATTGTTTCATTGAAGTACAATTTGATAATGATTTAAAACCTAAAACTGTCAACTTTATGCCATGTTCAGATGTCTGTCATATAAATGGATGGACCAAAAAAGTTACATGCAAACAATTTAATAGCAATTTAAATACTAGATATTCTTTTATGGCATCTGCTCCAGAAATTGCTTTCTAGGACCTATCTCATTAGCCAAGACAGTTCAGTTCAGTTGTGTCCAACTCTTTCTGACCCTATGGACTGCAGCGCACCGGGCTTCCCTGTCTATCACTAACTCCCAGAGCTTGCTCAAACTCATGTCCATCAAGTCAGCAATGCCACCCAGTCTTCTCATCCTCTGTCATCCCCTTCTCCTCCTGCCTTTGATCTTTCCCAGCATAAGGGTCTTTTCCAGTGAGTCAGTTCTTTGCATCAGTTGGCCAAAGTATTGGAGCTTCAGCTTCAGCCTCAGTCCTCCCAAAGAACATTCAGGACCGATCTCCTTTAGGATTGACTGGTTTGATCTTACTGTCCAAGGGACTCTCAAGAGTCTTCTCCAACACCACAGTTCAAAAGCTTCAATACTTTCAGTGCTCAGCTTTCTGTATGGTCCTACTCTCACATCCATACATGATTACTGAAAAAAACCATAGCTTTGACTATACAGATCTTTGTCAGAAAGTAATGTCTCTGCTTTTTAGTATGCTGTCTAGATTTGTCATAGCTTGTCTTCCAAGGAGCAAGCATTTTTTAATTTCATGGCAGCAGTCATCATCTGCAGTGATTTTTGGAGCCCAGGAAAATGAAGTCTGTCACTGTTTCCATTGTTTCCCTATCTATTTGCCATGAAGTGATGGGACCAGATGCCATCATCTAAGTTTTTTGAATATTGTTTTCTAGTCTTAGTCTAGCCAAGACTAGAAAAGAACTCTAATCCCCACAAACAGGGACAGTCAGGTACCTGTTAGACAAAATCAAATATATTTACCATGGCACTATATCTAAGTGGCTATGTGATGGCTGCTGTCTGATTTTCAAAGTGACAAGGATATGGATTCAGTGCTCTTCCCAGTGCATAGCATATAAGGATATATCATCAGGCACAAAATATTACTTTTAGTATCTTAACACTTCTGCCTTATGTTGGATCATACTTTACTCTTATTTCTATAGTAAGCATAGTGAAATAAAATACAATATTTATGTTTAAATATATATTTTGTAGACATCTAATGATATACATGGGATTTCCAGGTGGCACAGTGGTAATGAATCCACCTGCCAATGCAGGAGACACCAGAGATGCAGGATTGATCCCTGAGTTGGGAAGATCCTGGAGTAGGAAATGGCAATCCACTCCAGGTATCATGGATGGAAAATTCCATGGACAGATGACCATGGTGGGCTACAGTCCAGGGGGTTTCAAAGTGTCAGATGCAACTGAGCACACACGTACAATGATATAAATGATATATGACTAAAACCATTCTAATACACAAAGAGAAATGCAATGATGGATAAGGATTTGTTTTAGTCCTGATAACAGACAGGGGATATTTATATTTTAAATGAAAGGAAGCTTATTTCTAGGTCCTATAACAATCCTGAAGGTAGACAGAACAAGATTTGGGGGCAGGGGGCAGGTAACATGATAGTATGGATCCAGTTTCTTGGTTTTGGGTTTTGTTTTTGTTTTCTTTTTTGCTCTGCTGCACACAGATTCTGTTTTCAAGTTCAGAACCAAGTTCTATGGCCATTATATTCATCCTAACCTGATGGATGGAGAAAAAGATTCAGAAAGGTGATTCCCCTGCCTTTTGAAGGGACTTGTTAGAACACACACACATTTCTGCTTACATCTCATTTGCCAACTCTAAACCACATAACCACAAAACCTAATTACAAGGGAAAATGGTCAATATTACCTTTTAGATGGGTGGCAAGGTAACTAGCCAAATTTGAGCTTTTTAATAAAGAAAAGATTTTGCAAAGCAACTATAACTTCTGCCCATTAATTTAGTTACCATTAATTTCAGGGAGACAGGAATTAAGCATTAATCACACTTCCAAATGTGTGTGCTGCAATTATAAGAATGAGAAGAACCCATAGAGAATAAAATACTGCATTTTTTCCTATAATTGAAACTTGTTAATCACATTTTCCCATTATGTTCCAAATACTGACATTGGGGTCAAACTCATTAGAAATTATTAAACAAACACCAAAATATCCTACCAAAAAAACTGAGGTTACTCTTTCAAGAGCAACTTGCTATTTTGATTAATGTAAATGAGCGGTACCTTTTTCTGATATAACATCACCATATATAGTTATGAAACATTTGAAAGTACCACAATAAAATGGCACTAAGTTCGTCAAATCTGTAAGGATGAAAACCATTCAATTAAGCCATTTAGAATAACTATAAGCTTTGATCATTTGTGTGACCTTTCTAAATGTAAATTTTCTTGCTAGCAATTCTGTTAACTATAGCTTCTGAAAAACATAAGACTGTATCAAAAACATTTTCCCTAAAGGCTTAACTAGAGTTTCTAAGCCAATGATGAATAGCATCATTATAGATATGAGAGAGCTGACCCTCCATCAGCAGGGCACAAAGATCTGCACTTTCTCCAAACACCTCTCAACCAAATGACCAATAAACAATGCACATTCTTAGTACAGCTAACTCAAGCTGTGGTCAGGAGCTTAAACATAGCTAAATATTTTTAAGACTTTTTCTTCATTAAAACTATACTCTAACAACAAATATTCTCCAGCTGAAGGTTAGGAGTCAGAGCTTGATCATAAAAGATTCCAGGAGTAATGAAAATCCAAGACAGTGTTTTACCCATATTCATGATCTTGATCACAGTATTTAAATACAGCAGCAATAATAACCAATAAAATATTTAAATAACACTAGAAAATTTATAAAATAAATCACAAGATAGCAATAGAATGGGATGTAATACAACTATAAAAATCATGCTTCAAACATTTTAATGACAGAAATTATCACCACATAAAGATGTTGTCATTTTTCTGCTTATGAAAACATACATATAGAATATTAGAAATATACAAAATATAACAGATGAGAAAATAAATATCAGCAATTCCCCCACTTAGAAGTTACCACGGTAGGGAGACATGCAGATAACCAGGTAGAACTTTGTCTCTCTTAGCTAACAATTCTGAAGATAAGTAGAGCAGGTTTTGAATGGTAGAAGGCAATGCCACCCCACTCCAGTACTCTTGCCTGGAAAATCCCATAGATGTAGCAGCCTGGAAAGCTGCGGTTCATGGGGTCGCTGAGGGTTGGACACAACTGAGCGACTTCACTTTCACTTTCACATGCTTTTAGGAAACCATGGCTCTCACGTTGTTCCACTGTAAGCAACTTCAATCCTGAAAGCCAGACCAAGATTATACAAGTATATATACACAGAAATAGCATCATTGACTCAATGGACATGAATTTGAGCAAACTCAGGAAGACAGTGGAGGACAAAGAAGACTGATGTTGCCACAGTCCATGTGGTCGCAAAGAGTTGGACATGACTTAGCGACTGAACAAGAGCAACAACAATACACACACACACTGTTCACACTGGGCATGTACTTAACGTATCGGATTTAATGTGTAAAATTTATATTTAGGTAATGTAATTAAATTTATTAAGTTTATTAATACTAACACTTCCTCAGAATATTAGTAGCTTAAAAACACAAGTTTCCAAAACTTCATGTTAGTCTCTTGAAAGAATCAAACAGTTGAGTAGCTACTGCTTTGTTGGTGTTATTTTAGTTTTATTTTTCACTTGTTTTTATATTATGCTGTGATAAACAACTTGTACATAAGGACTTGTGAACATTATTAATTTTAGAGTAATACATTTCTATAAGTGGGATAGTATGAATATATTAAGCCTCTTGATATATATATATATAATTGCCAATAAAATGGACAACTTGGAAGAAATGGACAAATTCTTAGAAAAGTACAACTTTCCAAACTGAACCACGAAGAAATAGAAAATCTTAACAGACTCATTACAAGCAAAGAAATTGAAATTGTATCAAAAATCTTCCAGCAAACAAAAGCCCAGGTCCAGACGGCTTCACAGCTGAATTCTACCAAAAATTTAGAGAACAGCTAACACCTATCCTACTCAAACTCTTCCAGAAAATTTCAGAGGAAGGAAAACTTCCAAACTCACTCTATGAGGCCACCATCACCCTAATACCAAAACCTGACAAAGATGCCACAAAAAAAGAAAACTACAAGCCAATATCACTGATGAACATAGATGCAAAAATCCTTAACAAAATTCTAGCAATCAGAATCCAACAGCACACTAAAAAAATCATACATCATGACCAAATGGGCTTTATTCCCGAGATGTGAGGATTCTTCAATATCTGCAAATCAATCAATGTAATACATCACATTAACAAATTGAAAAATAAAAGCCATATGATTATCTCAATAGATGCAGAGAAAGCCTCTGACAAAACTGAACATCCATTTATGATAAAAACTCTCCAGAAAGCAGGAATAGAAGGAACATAACTCAATATAATAAAAGCTATATATGACAAACCCACAGCAAACATTATCCTCAATGGTGAAAAATTGAAAGCATTTCTCCTAAAGTCAAGAACAAGACAAGGGTGCCCACTCTCACCACTACTATTCAATATAGTTTTGGAAGTTTTGGCCACAGCAATCAGAACAGAAAGAGAAATAAAAGAAATCCAGATTGGTAAAGAAGAAGTAAAACTCTCACTGGTTGCAGATGACATGATCCTTTACATAGAAAGCCCTAAAGACTTCACCAGAAAATTACTAGAACTAATCAATGAATATAGTAAAGTTTCAGGATATAAAATCAACACACAGAAATCCCTTGCATCCCTATACACTAACAATGAGAAAACAGAAAGAGAAATTAAGGAAACAATTCCATTCACCATTGCAATGAAAAGAATAAAATACTTCAGAATATATCTACCTAAAGAAACTAAAGACCTATATATAGAAAACTATAAAACACTGGTGAAAGAAATCAAAGAGGACACTAATAGATGGAGAAATATACCGTGTTCATGGATCAGAAGAATAAATATAGTGAAAATGAGTATACTACCCAAAGAATCTATAGATTCAATGCAACGCCTATCGAGCTACCAATGGTATTTTTCACAGAGCTAGAACAAATAATTTCACAATGTCTATGGAAATACAAAAACCTTGAATAGCCAAAGCAATCTTGAGAAAGAAGAATGGAACTGGAGGAATCAACCTGCCTGATTTCAGGCTCTACCACAAAGCCACAGTCCTCAAGACAGTATGGTACTGGCACAAAGACAGAAATATAGATCAATGGAACAAAATAGAAAGCCCAGAGATAAACCCACCCACCTATGGACACCTTATCTTTGACAAAGGAGGCAAGAATATACAATGGAGAAAAGACAATCTCTTTAACAAGTGGTGCTGGGAAAACTGGTCAACCACTTGTAAAAGAATGAAACTAGAACACTTTCTAACACCATACACAAAAATAAACTCAAAATGGATTAAAGATCTAAACATAAGATCAGAAACTATTAAACTCCTAGAGAAGAACATAGGCAAAACAGTCTCCGACATTAATCACAGCAGGATCCTCTATGACCCACCTCCCACAATATTGGAAATAAAAGCAAAAATAAACAAATGGGACCTAATTAAAATTAAAAACTTCTGCACAACAAAGGAAACTATAAGCAAGGTGAAAAGACAGCCTTAAGAATGGGAGAAAATTATAGCAAATGAAGCAACTGACAAAGAATTAATTTCAAAAATATACAAGCAACTCCTACAGCTCAATTCCAGAAAAATAAACAACCCAATCAAAAAGTGGGCCAAAGAACTAAATAGACGTTTCTCCAAAGAAGACATACAGATGGCTAACAAACACTTGAAAAGATGCTCAATATCACTCATTATCAGAGAAATGCAAATCGAAACCACAATGAGGTACCATTTCATGCCAGTCAGAATGGCTGCGATCCAAAAGTATACAAGCAATAAATGCTGGAGAGGGTGCAGAGAAAAGGGAGTCCTCTTACACTGTTGGTGGGAATGCAAACTAGTACAGCCACTATGGAGAACAGTGTGGTGATTCCTTAAAAAACTGGAAATAGAACGGCCATATGACCCAGCAATCCCACTGCTGGGTATACACACCAAGGAAACCAGAATTGAAAGAGACACGTGTACCCCAATGTTCACCACAGCTCTGTTTACAATAGCCAGGACATGGAAGCAACCTAGATGTCCATCAGCAGGTGAATGGATAAGAAAGCTGTGGTACATATACACAATGGAGTATTATTCAGCCATTAAAAAGAATACATTTGAATCAGTTCTAATGAGGTGGATGAAACTGAAGCCTATTATACAGAGTGAAGTAAGCCAGAAAGAAAAACACCAATACAGTATAATAACACATATATATAAATATATGGAATTTAGAAAGATGGTAACGATAACCCTATATGTGAGACAGCAAAAGAGACACAGATGTATAGGACGTCTTTTGGACTCTGTGGGAGAGGGAGAGGGTGGGATGATTTGGGAGAATGGCATTGAAACATGTATATTATCATATGTGAAACAGATCGCCAGTCCAGGTTCAATGCATGATACAGGATGCTTGGGGCTGGTGCACTGGGATACCCAGAGGGATGGTATGGGGAGGGAGGTGGGAGAGGCGTTCAGGATGAGGAACATGTGTAAAAAAAAAAAGAAAAATGTTACTTTAAAAACTCATTGTAATTTAACACTAGATAGATATATTTTATTTTTGATATATGTTCTTACAAATTTTCAATTTATACTTTAATTAATGTTCATGTCCAAATCTTTGTAAAAAACAATACAATATCAAAAACCTACTGATAATTCATAACATTTCTACAGTGCTTAGAAGGCTAAATCAACATCTGAAAGTTAGTTGTTTCAAATTACATTTTATTAACCACAAGTCTAATAAACAGTCAATCTTTAATAACTTTTCCAGAATTATTTAAATACTGAAAAAAATCATTGCCCTAATATCTTTTTGTTTTCTCTAGCTTTTAATAATTATTTTGTAATTCTAGTATCATTGCCAAAGTGAAGTTCCTAATACACATTTACAAAAGTTTTTAATAGAAAACCCTATAATTTCAGCCAGAGAAGGGCAGTTAAGAATTTGAAAAAATGAGTACATAAAAAGTGCCATTGCTTTTGCATTTATCACCAGTGACATTGTCATTGTCATTATTAACGTCTCTGTACATTACAAGCACTTTGTTATAATTAATGATCCATTTCTCACTCTGCCTGTGTCTTCCTTAATTTAGCTAGTATTAAGCAAACTCTCTCTAAAATTTAATTTCATATAATAAATATTTATATTTTCTTCTGCATTTTCCTAATCATCTGTACCTATGATTCTAATTTCTATTTAATAATACTTTAGGTATAAAGAATTCATATCTACTGCCTTTTTTCTGGCCTCCCCAGGTAGGTGTCTCAGTGGTAAAGAATCCACCTGCAATGCAGGAGACGCAAGAGATATGGATTCATTTCCTGGGTGGGGATGATCCCCTGGAGGAGGAAATGGCAACCCACCCCAATATTCTTGCTTGGAGAATCCCATGGGTAGAGGAACCTGGCAGGCTACAGTTCATAGGGTCACAAAGAGTCAGACATGACTGAGCAATAGAGCATGAACACACTTACATCTCTTTTGTTAACCATGTAATTATTTTTTGCCTTTTTCTGAGGGAATAGTAAGCTAAAATTCATCATTAGTCATCCATGGTGCTTACTTGCTCTTTTTCTGTTTATTCATTAGTAGGAACAGACATTATTTCCTACTACAGGCTAGTCTTTATCTTTTTAACTACTAAAGATAAGTTATATCCACTCTAATGAATATAAAGAGCTTCAAGCAAATAGACTGAAAGTGTTAGCTTTTTAAAGTGCTGCATTCTCCTAGATGATTCTAAGATATAGTTAACAGAGAATGGATTTTTTTGCAAGCTGTTTTCTGTTAAGGTATGTGTTAAAATACAATAATATATATATTTTAAGTACATAATTTGACATGCTTTGACAGAAAATTTTACCTATGAAGCTATCACTAATCAGTATAATGAGCATATCCCTCAACCTCAAAAACTGCTCATGCCCCTTTGCAATCTTGCCCCCTTTCCCCAAGCAGCCACTAACCTGCCCTTTTCCATTACAGATTGACATGCATTTCTTAAAATTTTACATAAATAGAAACATGTACTCTTTTTATCTGGCTTCTTTCACTCAGAATAATTATTTTGAAATCATACATATTTTAGTGTCTATCAATAGCCATTTCCTTTTCCATCGCTGAGTAGCATTTAATAGTATGGGTATACCATAATTTGTTTATCCATTCACTTGTTGATGGACATATGGGTTAGTTACATTTTGCAGTTATTACAAATAAAGTTGCTAGTAACATTTGCATGCATGTCTTAAATGGATGCATACATTCAGTTCTCTTGGATAAGTGTCTAGCACTCAAATTGCTGGATCATATAGTAGCTGTACATTTAACATAGACATGACACTAAAAATTGATAAAATTAAATGTTGATAAATTCAACTTCAAATTTTCTTCTCTTCAACCAATTAAGAGAATTAAAACAGACAAACTGGGAGAAAATATTTTCAAATCATCTAGAAAAGATTTGTATCAGAAAATATGAACAATTCTCAAAACAATTTTTTAAACCTTCAATTTAAAAAATGTATAAGACGTTAATGGCGATCTCACCAAAAGGAGATATGGGAAATAAGTCCAAGAAAATATGCTTAAAATCATTGGTCATCATGAAAATATATATTAAAACACCATCTAATCAAGATGGTTAAAAATTAAAAAAAAAACAAAAACAAATCTTAGAAGTTGACCATGAAGTATTGGTGAGGATGTGGAACAACTGGAATTCTCACATTCCTGGTGGGAATATGAATTTGTCAATGAATTATTTTGAAAACAGTGTGGAAGTTTCTTATAAAAGATTTATTGATAAATTTAATTAAAATTTTAAATTTCAAAATACACTTGAACTAATCAGATATTAAAACCCTTTGAAAAGGTTATCTGCATTCCTATAAACAGAAATTTTAAACAAAATCATATTGTTATGGGGTATTTTCATTCTAAAAGTCTGACTTGTCTCATCTCTTACTTTTAGATTTTTACTTAAAGCACATATATATATATTTTTTTTTTTTTAACTTAAATGCCTACACCCATTAGTTTCTACACTTTAGCTCACATGGCTACTCCTTTTTCTCTACTCATAAAATTTAATGAAAGCTAAAGTTCTTTTGTAGTAAAAGAAGTAAGAAGCCTAAATAAACAAAGCAAAAGTTTAAATGCAGCCCATGACTTTGATTAAGAAATAAATACCTTTCAGGGCTTCCCTAGTGGCTCAATGGTAAAGAATCCAGCTGCCAATGCAGGAGACACAGGTTTAATCCCTCATCTGAGAGGATCCCACATGCAGTAGAGCAACTAAGCCCATGCACCGTAATGGCTGAGCCTGTGCTCTAGAGCCCAGGAACCACAACTCCTGAGCCCATCCATGTGCCGGCACTACTGAAGCCCACAAACCCCAGAGCTCGGCTCTGCAACAAGAGAAGCCACTGCAGTGAAAAGCTGACGCACCACAACTCAGGAGTAGCCTCCATCACCACAACTAGAGAAAGGCCCATGCAACAATGAAGTCCCAGCACAGACACAAATGAATGAATGAATAAATAAAAAAAAACAAACAAAAAAAAAAACCTTTCATTTAGTGTCCTGTCCAATGAATTAAGAAACATATCGCTGTCTTCCTATTCCCAAATCTGACACATTGTTCTATTCTGAATAAGGCATAAAATTACAACTCTGCCTTTAGTTTCAAACCAAATCACTTTAAATTTTACATCTTCTTTTTATTTTTTTTTAAGCATCAACTAAGTGACAGATCCTGGGATAGTCTCTTGATACACATATGAATAAGATGGTGCTTGTGCCCTTGAGCAGCTCAAAGTCAGCAAGCCCATGATTTTGTCTTGGCTTGTGATGATTTACCCAAGGAGATTCCATCATTAAGAAGCTTTATATCTCCTAGCTTGATTGTGGCAACTGAGGCACCAAGTTCCTGTCACCAATTATCTATTACCTATTACCAGAGAGTATTTTTCTCTCAAAACATCATAAAGCCCTTCAATCAACTTTTCATCTCCCCTATGTGTAGGCCCTCCACATGATTTGCCTCAAATGGAATCTGGAAAACTCAAATTGATTTTTCCCTTTTTTTTCTACTAATGCAAGATGGATTTGGCTTTGCTAAACTCACCAATGACCTGAGTTGGCAAATTCTTTTCTCCACTTTTTGTACCCTTTCAAAGCATTTCTCTTCCTTCTTAAAGCTTTGGCTTCCATGAGAGAGCCCTATTGTTGCTCTTATAACTCCCTGACCCCTGCTTTTACCTCTCTTTCACCAGATCCTCACTTCCTGTTCTAACATGCCAGGTTTTCCCAGATTTATGTTCTTTTCCTCACTCACTCTTCTTGAACAATTTTATTCATATTCATGTTTGTAACTATAGCCTTTTCAGTTAATGAGTTTGGAATCTATGTCCTCAACCTACTATTTATGGAATGCCTACTACGTGCCCATTATGCTAGGGACTTTGCATAAATTATCTCATTTAATTCTAAAACACTCCAGCTTATTTTACAATCCATATGGCCAGGAAATAAGTTCATGCCAATACATTTCAGTACCCAGGAAAACCTGTTTTCACTTAAAGTAAGATTTTTTGAAAATCTTAAACTCCACTCCTCAAAAGTCATTTTGACAACTATTATCTTGAAAGAAAGTTTGGCAAATCAAAATCACTTGGGAGGACTCAAGTCCTCACCTCTAATATACAATCCATGAAACTTTTTTCTTAAAAAAAAAATCTTATTACTCAAATCCCTCTTTTATTCTCCTTTCATCTGACAAAGAGGATATAAAATTAGAAGCAGACAGAAGCACTGAACCCACAGAACTGTTGTAATGTCCCAAAAAGGCCTAAAGTATGCCATTTTTTCCTATTCTTTTTTGGAAATTTTCTGTTTTTATCAATTGTATTTTGAGACCACTGTTGCTCAGACTAGACTCTGGGAGATAGTGATTCAACAATTTGAAAATGTATCAGCTGACTTCAGTTTCACAGTTTCACATACTGCCATCCCTCCAGAAGTCACCTTACCAAATATCTCCCATACAATTTCTCTCCATTCTCACTGCCAATACCAGAGTTCAGTTCCTCATCATCTCCCACCTGAATAACTACTATGTCCTCTTAACTGTCTTTATTTATTTTTTTTTAAACTTTACAATACTGTATTGGTTTTGCCAAATATCAAAATGAATCTGCCACAGGTATACATGTGTTCCCCATCCTGAACCCTCTTCCCTCCTCCCTCCCCATACCATCCCTCTGGGTCGTCCCAGTACACCAGCCCCAAGCATCCAGTATCGTGCATTGAACCTGGACTGGTGACTCATTTCATACATGATATTATACATGTTTCAATGCCATTCTCCCAAATCTTCGCACCCTCTCCCTCTCCCACATAGTCCATAAGACTGTTCTATACATCAGTGTCTCTTTTGCTGTCCCGTATACAGGGTTATTGTTACCATCTTTCTAAATTCCATATATATGCATTAGTATACTGTATTGGTGTTTTTCTTTCTGGCTTACTTCACTCTAGTCTCACCTGCGGCAATCCCTCTTCCACATTTTAAAGTAGATTTTTATGAAACTCACATTTAAACACTTGGAATCAAACTGATTCATCCTGTCCTCTAATGCCACTTCCCTCTGCCACTGGTTAGACTTCAGTCTGTAATTCTTCTCTTTGATGGTGTGTCTCTAGTGTTACCTACTGTTGACATGATACATGATGACACTGAGCATGAAAACTTTCCCCTAAAAACAGGAACAAAGATGTCCACTATCCACATCTCTATTTAATATTTTATTTTTTTTATTTATTTATTTTTTATTATTATTTTTTTTATTCAATTTTAATTAAAAAAAAAATTATACATGTGTTCCCCATCCTGAACCCTCCTCCCTCCTCCCTCCCCATACCATCCCTCTGGGTCGTCCCAGTGCACCAGCCCCAAGCATCCAGCATCGTGCATTGAACCTGGAATGGCATCTCATTTCATACACGACATTTCACGTGTTTCAATGCCATTCTCCCAAATCTTCCCACCCTCTCCCTCTCCCACAGAGTCCATAAGCCTGTTCTATACATCAGTGTCTCTTTTGCTGTCTCGTATACAGGGTTATCGTTATCATCTTTCTAAATTCCATATATATGCGTTAGTATACTGTATTGGTGTTTGTCCTTCTGGCTTACTTCACTCTGTATAATAGGCTCCAGTTTCATCCACCTCATTAGAACTGATTCAAATGTATTCTTTTTAATGGCTGAGTAATACTCCATTGTGTTTTCTTTCTTTCCATTCATTTCTTATCCATTCATCTGCTGATGGACATCTAGGTTGCTTCCATGTCCTGGCTATTATAAACAGTGCTGCGATGAACATTGGGGTACATGTGTCTCTTTCCCTTCTGGTTTCCTCAGTGTGTATGCCCAGCAGTGGGATTGCTGGATCATAAGGCAGTTCTATTTCCAGTTTTTTAAGGAATCTCCACACTGTTCTCCATAGTGGCTGTACTAGTTTGCATTCCCACCAACAGTGTAAGAGGGTTCCCTTTTCTCCACACCCTCTCCAGCATTTATTATTTGTAGACTTTTGGATCGCAGCCATTCTGACTGGTGTGAAATGGTATCTCATAGTGGTTTTGATTTGCATTTCTCTGATAATGAGTGATGTTGAGCATCTTTTCATGTGTTTGTTAGCCATCTGTATGTCTTCTTTGGAGAAATGTCTATTTCTG
>NW_011495021.1:4778679-4779762 GCF_000754665.1 Bison bison bison
ACAGTTTCAATTTCCGTGCTTGTGATGGGTCTGTTAAGGTTTTCTATTTCTTCCTGGTCGAGTTTTGGAAAGTTGTACTTTTCTAAGAATTTGTCCATTTCTTCCTCGTTGTCCATTTTATTGGCATATAATTGTTGATAATAGTCTCTTATGATCCTTTGTATTTCTGTGTTGTCTGTTGTGATCTCTCCATTTTCGTTTCTAATTTTATTGATTTGATTTTTCTCCCTTTGTTTCTTGATGAGTCTGGCTAATGGTTTATCAATTTTATTTATCCTTTCAAAGAACCAGCTTTTGGCTTTGTTGATTTTTGCTATGGTCTCTTTTGTTTCTTTTGCATTTATTTCTGCTCTAATTTTTAAGATTTCTTTCCTTCTACTAACACTGGGGTTCTTCATTTCTTCCTTTTCTAGTTGCTTTAGGTGTAGAGTTAGGTTATTTATTTGACTTTTTTCTTGTTTTTTGAGGTGTGCCTGTATTGCTATGAACTTTCCCCTTAGGACTGCTTTTACTGTGTCCCACAGGTTTTGGGTTGTTGTGTTTTCATTTTCATTCTTTTCTATGCAAATTTTGATTTCTTTTTTGATTTCTTCTGTGATTTGTTGGTTAGTCAGCAGGGTGTTGTTCATCCTCCATATGTTGGAATTTTTAATAGTTTTTCTCCTGTAATTGAGATCTAATCTTACTGCATTGTGGTCAGAAAAGATGCTTGGAATGATTTCAATTTTTTTGAATTTACCAAGGCTAGCTTTGTGGCCCAGGATGTGATCTATCCTGGAGAAGGTTCCATGTGCGCTTGAGAAAAAGGTGAAATTCATTGTTTTGGGATGAAATGTCCTATAGATATCAATTAGTTCTAACTGGTCTATTGTATTGTGTAAAGTTTGTGTTTCCTTGTTAATTTTCTGTTTAGTTGATCTATCCATAGGTGTGAGTGGGGTATTAAAGTCTGCCACTATTATTGTGTTATTGTTAATTTCTCCTTTCATACTTGTTAGCATTTGTCTTACATACTGCGGAGCTCCCGTGTTGGGTGCATATATATTTATAATTGCTATATCTTCTTCTTGGATTGATCCTTTG
>NW_011495021.1:4779862-4780307 GCF_000754665.1 Bison bison bison
AATTCTCTCTAGCTTTTTGCTTGTCTGAGAAGCTTTTTGATTTCTCCTTCATACTTGAATGAAATCCTTGCTGGTACAGAATCTGGGCTGTAGGTTATTTTCTTTCATCACTTTCAGTATGTCTTGCCATTCCCTCCTGGCTTGAAGAGTTTCTATTGAAAGATCAGCTGTTATCCTTATGGGAATTCCCTTGTGTGTTATTTGTTGTTTTTCCCTTGCTGCTTTTAATATTTGTTCTTTGTGTTTGATCTTTGTTAATTTGATTAATATGTGTCTTGGGGTGTTTCGCCTTGGGTTTATCCTGTTTGGGATTCTCTGGGTTTCTTGGACTTGGGTGATTATTTCCTTCCCCAGTTTAGAGAAGTTTTCAACTATTATCTCCTCAAGTATTTTCTCATGGTCTTTCTTTTTGTCTTCTTCTTCTGGAACCCCTATGATTCGAATG
>NW_011495021.1:4780407-4780849 GCF_000754665.1 Bison bison bison
GAATGTTGTAGCGTTTAATATTGTCCTGGAGGTCTCTGAGATTGTCCTCATTTCTTTTAATTCGTTTTTCTTTTATTCTCTCTGATTAATTTATTTCTACCATTCTATCTTCTAATTCACTAATCCTATCTTCTGCCTCTGTTATTCTACTATTTGTTGCCTCCAGAGTGTTTTTAATTTCATTTATTGCATTATTCATTATATATTGACTCTTTTTTATTTCTTCTAGGTCCTTGTTAAACCTTTCTTGCATCTTCTCAATCCTTGTCTCCAAGCTATTTATCTGTGATTCCATTTTAATTTCAAGATTTTGGATCAATTTCACTATCATTATTCGGAATTCTTTATCAGGTAGATTCCCTATCTCTTCCACTTTTGTTTGGTTTGGTGGGCATTTATCCTGTTCCTTTATCTGCTGGGTATTCCTCTGTCTCTTCATCTT
>NW_011495021.1:4780949-4781632 GCF_000754665.1 Bison bison bison
CTCCCTGCCCACACTGCTCGGGCTCTAGGTGTTCCGCCGGGAACAATCCGAGGCTGGCCCTGGGTTGCATGTACCTCCCAGGTCCAAGCCGCTCAGGTTCAGGCACTCGGGTAGTCCTCAGAGGCGCAGACTCAGTTTGGCCTGAATATTGTGCTCTTCCCAGGTCCGAGCAGCTCAAGTGATGAGGTGTTTGGCGAGCGCCAATGCTGCGACTTATCGCCTCCCCGCCACTCGGTTATCTGGGTGTAAAACCGGCGCACCTTCTCAGGCAGATGTTAACCGTCCAGACCCCCAAAAAGTTTTAGTTAGCAAAGAAGCCTGCTTACAGTTTTATAGATAATGTCTCTCTGGGGCTGCGATTGCCCCCTTCCAGCTCTGGCTGCCTGTCACCGGAGGGGGAAGGTCTGCAGCCAGCTATCTCTGTTCAGTTCTTTGTTCCGTGCGCGGGCCTGGCAGTGTCTTAGGTTGGGGCTGGCTTTTCGCGTGGTAGATATCCCACAGTCTGGTTTGCTAGCCCAAATTATTTCGCTCAGATAGTGCTCAGGGTATTCAGGCCAGATTCTTACTCTAAGCGATGCAGCCCGCGCTGCGCCTCCCTGCCCAGCCCCCGCTTGCTAATGGCGTGTGCAGGCGTCTGCGCTGCTTCTCTGCTGGGGGAGTTACCGTAGGACTCGCAATCTTCG
>NW_011495021.1:4782161-4795074 GCF_000754665.1 Bison bison bison
TAGAAGTTGTTTTGTGGAATTTACTCGATGTTTAAATGCTCTTTTGATGAATTTGTGGGGGAGAAAGTGTTCTCCCCGTCCTACTCCTCCGCCATCTTGGCTCCTCCACCTCTATTTAATATTTTAATAGAAGTCTTAGACAATGTAATAACAAATAGCAAGAATACAGATTTTAAAGGAATATATAAAACTATCTTTATTTGCAGATATTATCATTGTATTTATAAAAAGCCCTGAAGAATCCACCAAAAAGTCACTAAATGTAAGTGAATATATCAGGGACTCTGACTATAAAACTAGAAAAAATTAATTGATTTCTATATATAGTCAAATAACTGAACATTGTTTAAATGGTACATTTTAATAGCATAATATATTAAGAAAGAAACTTAGCAAAAAAAACATACAAGATTGCCACTCTGACCACTGCAAAATGTTGCTAAGAACTTAGACCCATAAGATGGAGAGATTTCCCATTTTAATGAACATGAAAACAATATTGTCAGTGAGTTGATTATTCCAAATTAATCTATATATTCAATGTGATATCAAAATTCCAAACATCATTCTTGCAGAAATTAAAAGCCAATGCTAAAACACACATGGAAATGTAAAACAACTCAAATAGCCAAAATAAGTTTATAAAGAACCCTATTAGATGACTTATAGTACCTAGTTATAAGACAAGTAACCAAACCATAGTAATGAAGACATTGCACTATTAATGTAAAGCCATACAAATGAATAAATGAGTAGTCTAGAAATAAATCCACATTATTTTTCACAAATTGGCAGTGAAATTCAATAGGTATTGAAGGATAATATCATCAAATGATTCATTACTAGATAAATACTCATGTGGGGAAAAAATGAGATTACTGATATCTCAAACCATACATAAAAATTAGTCAAGAGACTTTCAGTTAAACATAAAGCTGCAACTATGAAAAAAAAAAAAAAAAAGCTGCAACTATAAAGTTCCAACTATAGGAGAGAGTAGGGGAAAAAAATCCTCAGCAACTTGTGGTTAGGCAAAATTTTCTTAGAAGGCAAAAATCACTAACCATTAAGAAAACAATTAAAAACTAGATTTCCAAGTCAAAAATCTTGTGTATCAAAATGCACAAGACAATGAACAGTCAAAAATAATTGAAGTGTATATACATTTATGTATTATATTGTGTGTGAGAGCATGGGAGAGAGGAGGGGAGAGGGAGACACACAAAGGCCTGACATTCACAATAGATAAAGAACTTCCACAAGCAACATTTCTTGCCAAAAGATTTGGAACAACATACTTCATAAAAGAGAATATATAACTAGCCAAAGATTCTCAAATTTTACTCAAGGAAAGACAAGATAAAATTACATTTAAATACCAATATATACTCACTAGGATAGCAAAAAAATTTAAAATTACAACCAAATATTGAAGAGGATGCAGAGCAAGTTCTACTAGCAACTCATATTGCTAGTAGAAATGCAAAATGGAACAAGTACTTTGAAAAATGGCTGACTCCAGGTCTGGAACATAAAATGTGCAAGATAATTCTGGAGCATTTTGTTACAACAAAACACAAGGAAAAATGAATCAGTCAACTTAAAGAGGTTATCACTGGCTAAGAAGGGACAGATGTATGTTGCTATCCAGGAGTTTATAACAACAACTCCTTGGTAACTCCTGGAAAATGCTAGGGAACTAGAAATTTACTTAGAAAATAATGTTAGTGGCACCACTTACTGAAGACGGTGTCTTTCTCCATTGTATATTCTTGCCTCCTTATCATAAATTAGCTGATCATAGGTGTCTGGGCTTATTCTTGGACTTTCCATCCTATTCCATTGATCTATATTCCTTTTTTGCATCAGTACCATACTGTCTTTATTACTGTAGCTTTATAGTATAGTCTGAAGTCAAGGAGCCTGACTCCTCCAGCTCCATTTTTCTTTCTCAAGATTGCTTTGGCTTTCTGGAGTCAAACAGCCAAAACACATTGGGGTCTTTTGTGTCTCCATACAAATTTTAAAAATGTTTGTTCTAATTCTGTGAAAAATCTATTGGTAACTTGATAGGGATTGCACTGACTCTGTAGATTTCTTTGGAAAAGTGGACAGTAAAAAAATGAAATGAGAACATCCATGCTGCTGCTGCTGCTGCTGCTGCTGCTAAGTCGCTTCAGTTGTGCCCGACTCTGTGTGACTCCACAGATGGCAGCCCACGAGGCTCCCCTGTCCCTGAGATTCTCCAGGCAAGAACACTGGAGTGAGTTGCCATTTCCTTCTCCAATGCATGAAAGTGAAAAGTGAAAGTGAAGACGCTCAGTCGTGTCTGACTCTTAGCGACCCCACAGACTGCAGCCCACCAGGCTCCTCCATCCATGGGATTTTCCAGGAAAGAGTACTGGAGTGGGGTGCCATTGCCTTCTCTGCTCTAACACCATACACAAAAATAAATTCAAAATGGTTAAAGACCTAAATGTAAAATTGGATACAACATAAGTCCTAGAGGAAAATATAGGCAGAACACTCTCTGACATAAATCACAGCATGATTTTTTTTTTATCCACCTCTTAGAGTAATGAAAATAAAACAAAAATAAATAAATGGGATTTAATTAAACTTAAAAGCTTTTACACAACCAAGGAAACCATAAACAAAGGAAAAAGACAACCCAAAGTGGGAGAAAATATTTACCAAAAAAGGACCCAATGAGGGCTTAACATGCAAAATATACAAAGAGGTTATGTAGCTCAATATATTAAAAAAACAAACAAACAAACAAAAAAATTCAATCAAAAAATGGATGGGAAATCTGAATAGACTTTTCTCTGAAGATGGCCAAAAAGGACATGAAAAGATGTTCAACATTACTAATCACTGAGCTTCCCTGATGGCTCAGACTGTAAAGAATCTACCTGCAATGTAGGAGACCCAAGTTTTAAATCAAAACTACATAAGATACCATCTTATAGTGGTCAGAACAGCCATCATCAAAAAAAATCTACAAACAATAAATGCTGGAAGAGGTGTTAAGAAAAGGGAACCCTCTAATACTGTTGGTGGAAATATAAATTGGCATAGCTACTATGCAGAATGGTATAAAGGTTCCTTAAAAAACTAAAATAGAGCTATTATATGATCCAGAAATTCCATTCCTGGGCATATATCTGAAGAAAACCATAATTCAATAAGATATACATGCACTCCAGTGTTCACTGCAGCATTATTTACAATAGCAAGGACATTGAAACAAACCAAATGTCTATTGACAGATGAATGGGTAAACAAGATGTGGTACATATATACAGTGGAATATTACTAAGCCATAAAAAAGAACAAAATAATGCCATTTACAGTGAGATGGATAGAGAGATTGTCATACTGAGTGAAATAAGTCAGAGAAAGATAAATATCATATGATATTGTTTATATGTGAATCCAAAAAATAATATAGTACAAATGAACTTATTTACAGAACAGAAAGAGTTACAGATACAGAAAGCAAACTTATGGTTACCTAGGGGAAAGGGGTGAGTAGGGATAAACTGGGAGATTGGGATGGACATATACACACTACTGCATATAGATAAATAACAAGGACCTTCTATTTAACACAGGGAATTCTATACAAAACTCTGTAATGACTTATACAGGAAAAAAATCTTAAAGAGTAGATATATGTACATGTATAACTGATTTACTTTCTGTACAGGAGACTCATACAACATTGTAAATCACTTACCCCTATAAAAATTAATTTTATAAAGAATGCTAGTAAAGCTTTGTTTTAAAAAAATATATGGTAGGTAAAAAATCATACATTAAACAGATCCTAAAATATATCAATTAGTTGATGAGGAAGGATTTCTCTTTATAGAACTATTTAGCTAAAAACTGAGGAATGACAAAATTTTTGAATTACCAATTTATAAATCCTAAGTAACAAATGCACTCAAAGATCATCAGTTCAGTTCAGTCGTTAAGTCGTGTCTGACTCTTTGCAACCCCATGAATCGCAGCACAACAGGCCTCCCTGTCCATCACCAGCTCCTGGAGTTCACTCAGACTCACGTCCATCGAGTCAGTGATGCCATCCAGCCATCTCATCCTCTGTCGTCCCCTTCTCCTCCTGCCCCCAATCCCTTCCAGCATCAGGTTCTTTTCCAATGAGTCAACTCTTCGCATGAGGTGGCCAAAGTACTGGAGTTTCAGCTTTAGCATCATTCCTTCCAAAGAAATCCCAGGGCTGATCTCCTTCAGAATGGACTCAGTGGCTGCTAACGATCACTTTAAAGAAAACTAAAATGCTAGAAAACATGTAGCTCCTAATGGAACTGGAAGCACACATCACCAGTGATGTACTCTTTAAAAGAAAGATCTGAATCTGATCATGTTTCTAGAAGTAACAACACGTAGAGAAACATACTGAATACTGGAGATGGAAAAAATATTCAAATATAGATTATGAAAATTATATTAAGTCTAATGACTCAGTTTCTTCTACAAAAAAAATTACATTAAAAAAAAAACAGATGGACAGAGAACCTATAAGACTGAGAATCTAATCAACTAATTGCAATATAAAGACCTTATTTGGATTCTATTTAAACAATCAATTTGGAAAAACAATTTAAAAACTTCATCACTTATGTTCAATGATACTAAAGAAATATGATTATTGGTATTATAAATAGTCCTCATTGTTTTAGAAATACACATTTAAATATTTATAAATGAATGTAAATTGTATCCGGGGTTTTCTTTAAAATGATCTGAGCCAACGTTGCTAATTATAGGGATAACAAGATTGGACATGAGTTGATATTAGCAAAATGGGATGATGTGTACATGGACTCATTTTATTATTCTGTCCTCTATTTCTTCAAAAAGTTCCAAAAATCTCTAATAATATTTTTTAATTATTAAATTTAAGTGTCTTCTCTTTGAAAAGCCAACCTAAAAGGACAAAAATTTACAAGAAAGAGCTGGGCATTCCCCAAATTGGGAGCAAAATGTATAAAAGGCTGCAGATTTGAAACAACATGATATGGAAGGGCCCTAGCTCACAGCTGGCTGTATGGAGAAGACATGGAAATAACAAAAAATGAATTTGGTATGGTAACATGACTCATAGTCATGCAAAAGCATTAGGATTTTAGTCTGTAGAAAAATACTATTCAGTAGAAATACAACACAAGCCACATGAATAAAGTTGTATTGTAGCTATATTAAGTAGTGAAATGAATTTTAAAATTTTTGGATTTGTTCAATTAAACAATGATCAAAATATGTGATCAATTTAAACATTGTTAATGAGATGTATTTTTGTCCTAAATTTTCATGATGTACATTTTACACTTAAAGTACATCTCAGTTCATAATATTTCAAATGTTCCATAGCCACAAGAAGCCAGTGACTATCATATTCAGCAGCATATCTGCCAATCTTTTATATGAAAATTCAGAAATCTTCTGCTTTTCATTCTTTCAGTCACCAAATCTACTCCCTGTGACTTTCACTTTCATGATTTCCAGTGCAGACCCTTAGCCCTAACCTATTTACTCAAGTCCAAGATTATGCGTCTAAACTGTCTACTGTACATTGGTATCTAACATTTACCTCAAAATTTACCTCAGACTAAGTTTATCATCTGTCTCCTTCACTTCTACATCTTGCTATAATTACTAGCATCTTGCTCTCTCCCTCTATTCAACCCCTTCTTCTCATTTGAGCAGCTAAAAGATTCTAATTCAAAAATCTCTCAAAAATTATCTAATTTCCACAGTCCACATATTCCCCCCAAAATTATTAACACCACTCCAAATGAGTCTTTTTTGTTCCTATTTTCCATCATTTGGTCATCCTTCAAATATATCCTCTATTATTCCAGAAGAGCACTGTCATGAATTAATATAATGATGATAATGATTATGAAAATAATAATAATGGAGCAGGAGGGGAAGAGGGAGGGAGGGAAAGTGGCAATTGTAGTAACAGTAGCAGTGGTAGTGATAAAAACTAAACTTTTCTCTTTAAACACCTCCCTGTGATCTACAGGATAAAATTAAAAGGCAAATATTGTGTCATAAAGCTTTCAGTGCCCTTGAATAATATTACTCCTTTAAATAAACAGATTTTTACACTATTTGTTTATAAATAAGAAAGAAAAGCAAAAACAAACAAATAATTTTTACCTATAATACTAACTAAAGTATAATTCTAGACAAGATACAGTGAAAAGTTGATATAAATATTGTTACACTTATTATTGTTGTTACACGTAACTAAAGTATACGTGTAAATTCACCAGCTTCTTAAAATTAAAGCATCTATCTCATAACAGAGGACTTTAAAAAGCATTAACTCCCTTTATCCTCCATAATTAATCCAGAATATTGGTTGATTACAATCACACGACTTAATACATCAGCAGGTAAAGAACATATATCTGCCCCAGTGACAGGATGGCTCCTGATGGTGAGTGCAATCATTAGGTAAACAGACTCAAATGGGAAGATCTGGGTGAATTACTGGCACAGGTAAAGGAAGGGCAGGATTTATGCCTAGCATGCACAGCTGGAAGTCGAGTGGGTGCAAGGACTAATATATAACGGAAAACCGACTGCCTTATTCTGTTTCATTGAGACTGCCAACTGAAATACATTATTTGACACTGCTCTGCAGAGCCAAATCATTCATCAAGCTGTTTAAAGCTCAGCACACCACCTGTCCATGGACCAGATTCATTTTAAAAAGTAAAAGTTTCCTCAGCCCCATGACAAAAGTAAAGATACTTCCTTTAGAGAGAACAAAAGTTATGTCATCCGTTGCCAACAAAATATGCCACAATACCTGAAATAATAGATGAAAAAAAGGAGACAGAAAATAAAGCATGCCATTCAACTTTTCTAAATGGTGGTAAAAGGCACAACAAAAAGGGGTCATCTAATACATCACAAAGTGGGAAAATGTGTTTTCCAGGAGCTTCAAATTTTAGAAATTCTATTAAACCCATAATTTCAGTGTAACATTTTATACCTTCATTATTAATGTCCAGGTCCTTGTTTTATATGATTACTAGACACAATAAAGGTGGGTAAAATAGAACTTATCTTCAAAATAGTTAATATATCTAAAGCCTTTTTGTAGCAGTAGCAGTATTATCTTTAAACATTTTTATTCTTTTGAACTTTCTTACCCATTATGGAATTCTGGGAATAGAGTTATTTTTAATTCTAGTGACAGACTCCTCCTTCTAGCTGAACTTAGAAAAATGTGAACAGTTTTGTAAGTCTGTCAAATAAGATTTTTTTATTTGGAGCTAATTTATTTCACTCAAGCATACTTTTTCTTTTCTAGGAGTACATCAACAAATATCTTTTACAGCAATCATTGCAAGCTCATAAGTTCTTGATAATTGACAACTGATTGGGTGAAAGCATTATTGGGAATCCTTAGATAAAATTTTGGGAGAGGCCTGGACCACATGCAGTCACTGAGGAAAGAGGCTTAGATTTTTTAATTTTTATGGAAATATAATTTACAGTGTTGTGTTAGTTCCAGGTTTACAGCAAAGAGATTAAGATATAGGTATACTTTCTTTTTAGATTCTTTTCCATTACAGGTTATTAAAGATATTGATAATAGTTCCCTGTGCTACATGCTTTAATAGTAAAAAGTGATCCTAGAGAAGGATTAAAGACATTCATATTATATTGATACATCTAAAAGTTAACATACCTTTTACTATGGCAAGGACTTAATTAAATCTGAATGTAGCAACCTGCATAAATATCAAAAACATGATGTTGAATAAAAAAATCAAGATAAATGCCAATATATAAAAGCATGATTTATTTAAATGTTTAAAGACACACAAAGCAACACGGCATATGCTTGTGAAGTGAAAGTCACTCAGTCGTGCCTGATTCTTTGCGACATCATGGACTGTAGCCCACCAGTTTCTTCCAACCATGGAATTCTCCAGACAAGTATGCTGGAGTGGGCTGCCATTACCTTCTCCACATGCAATTTTAAGTCTATCAAAAAAACAGAAAATTAGACATTTTCAAGAGTTACAGAGAGAGTTATTACTAAGTTAAGCCAAAGCCCTGCCTCCTTCTTATTGTATCTTTCATGTATTTTTTAAATCTAACGACAGGGAATATTTCATGCAAAGATGGGAAAAATAAAGATCAGAAATGGAATGGATCTAACAATAGAAGATACTAAGAAGAGGTGGCAAGAATGTACTGAACTATATAAAAAAGATCTCAGTGACCCAGATAACCACGATGGTATGATCACTCGCCTAGAGCCAAACATCCTGGAGTGTGAAGTCAAGTGGGCCTTTGGAAGCATCACTATAAAAAACAAAGATAGTTGAGGTGATGGAATTCCAGCTGAATTATTTCAAATCCTAAAAGATAATACTGTTAAAGTGCTGCACTCATTATGCCAAAAAATTTGGAAAACTCAGCAGTGGCCACAGGACTGTAAACAGTCAGTTTTCATTCCAACCCCAGAGAAGGGCAATGTCAAAGAATGTTCAAACTATTATACAATTCCACTTATTTCACATGCCAACAAAGTAATGCTCAAAATTCTCCAAGCTAGGCTTCAATAGTATGTGAACCGAGATGTTCAACAGTATGTGAACCCTTTCAGATGTTCAAATTCTATTTAGAAAAGGCAGAGGAACCACAGATCAAATGCCAACCTCTGTTGGATCATAGAAAAAGCAAGAGAATTCCAGAAAAACATCTACTTCTGCTTTATTGACTACACTAAAGCCTTTGACTGTGTGGATAATAACATAGTGTGGAAAATTCTTCAAGAGATGTGAATACCAAACCACCTTACCTGCCTCCTAAGAAACCTGTATGCAGGTCAAGAAGCAACAGTTAGAACCAGACATGGAACAATGGACTGGTTCCAAATTGGGAAGGAGTACATCAAGGCTGTATATTGTCACCTTGCTTATTAAACTTATTTGTAGAGTACATCATGCAAAATGCTGGGCCAGATGACTCACAAGGTGGAATCAACATTTCCAGGAGAAATATGAATAATCTCAAATATGCAGATAACATCACCCTTATGGCAGAAAGTGAAGAGGGACTAAAGAGCCTCTTGATGAAAGTGAAAGAGGAGAGTAAAAAAAGCTGGCTTAAAATTCAATATTCAAAAAACTAAGGTCATAGCATCTGGTCCCATCACTCCATGGCAAATGGGGTGAGAAAACAATGGAAATAGTGACAGACTATTTTCTTCAGTTCCAAAATCACTGTGGGTGGTGACTGCAGCCATGAAATTAAAAGACACTGTCTCCTTGGAAGAAAAGCTATGACAAACCTAGACAGCATATTAAAAAGCAGAGATATTACTTTACCAACAAAGGTCTGTCTAGTCAAAGCTATGGTGTTTCCAGCAGTCATATATGGCTGTGAGAGTTGGACCATAATTCAGGCTGAGTCCTGAAGAATTGATGCTTTTGAACTGTGGTGTTGGAGAAGACTCTTGAGTGCCCCTTGGACTGCAAGGAGATCAAACCAGTCAGTCCTAAAGGAAATCAATCCTGAATATTCATTGGAAGAACTGATACTGAAGCTCCAGTACTTTGGCCACCTGATATGAAGAGCCAACTCATTGGAAAAGACCCTGATGCTGAGAAGGATCAAAGGCAGGAGAAGAAGGGGGCAACAAAGGATGAGATGGTTTGATGGCATCACCAACTTAATGGATTGAACAAGTTCCAGGAGTTGGTGAAGGACAGGGAAGCCTGGCCTGCTGCAGTCCATGGGGCCCCAAAGAGTTGGACATGACTAAGCAACTGAACAACAAAGACAGGAAATCAAGCAAAAATTATGACTGTGTAGTTATTTGTGACATAGTCAAACAGGAAGAAGTCAATGAAGTAAGTTCCTTCTCATCAGGTGTGGCAGAACATGTTGAAAAAAATCCATAGCGTGTCAATTCTTAGAAGCAAAAGAAAAAATGAATAGTGAAAAATTGAAATATGAGATATAAAGAAAATATATTTCAAAGCAAATACTAAGACGGACTTTTATCTATTCCAGGTAGTATGGGCTTGGTAAAATTTTGATTCAGGACGAGTTGTAATTACGGAAAAGAACACAGCACATTAAAGAATGAACCATATCATTTGAGAGAGAATATAAGAAGTCTAGTAAATCTTTGGAAGAACTAAAAGGTGACATACATACAATTCCCAAACCCAGTTCATATAGAAACCGTATTTCTATAAAATGCAAAAGATCTTAGAGTTTCTTGGCATAGTGCTAATTCAACTAATTTTCATCCTTAGCCAACATCCTCTAAACATTACTGTCTCATCTTTGTACTTATTTGAATTTTTACCAAAAAAAAAAATCTTTTATTAGAAATATAAATCTTAGGTCCTTCCTTCTCTGTTCTCACAGCGGTGAAGCCTGTAGAGTTGGGGTGGCGTTCAGTTCCCCCACCCTGCTTTCCCCTGACCTCCCCCACCTTCCACTGCAGGATGTGCGTGTGCACATGAGGCTAGGAGGCTGGTTGCTCGTGCAGGTGATGTTTGGGTGCTCGGTGCAAGTGTGCAAGCAAAATGTCTAAAGCCACAGGGGAAATGGTGGAAAATGCACTGTCGCCATTGCAAGAAAAAGCGATTTATGGCTTTGTTCTTTTCTTAAGCTCCCAGTTTGGCTTCATACTGGATCTTGTATGGGCTTTTATTCCTGAATCTTGGCTAAACTCCTTAGGCTTAACTTACTGGCCTCAAAAGTATTGGGCCGTTGCTCTGCCTGTGTACCTCCTCATTACCGTAGTCATCGGTTACATCCTCTTATTTGGAACAAACATGATGAGTACCTCTCCACTCGATTCCATTCATACTATCACAGATAACTATGCCAAAAATCAACAGCAGAAGAAAGACCAAGTAGAGGCCATCCCAGCACTAAGAGAGATTCCCATTAGTGAAGTAAACCAAATGTTCTTTCTTCCAGCCAAATAACTTTCCACCAAAAACTTAATTGTATGTGGACTAATACCAAACATTTATTATAAATTTTGACATAAAGAGTTGACCATACTAATTTTGACTATCTTTCAGATTAATATCCAGTATTGAAATATTAAAAAAAATGTAGATTGAACTTCTTTTATATTAAGTTCTATTAATATTATAAATGTTATCAAATAGTAGTTACTAATGGACAGAATAAATAAAATACTGCACTACCATATGGCAAAAAAAAAGAAATATACATCTTAAAAGTATTTATTGAAGACAGCACTAATTACAAGATAAACAAAATAACTGACAGTGATTTGTTTGGAAATACATTTGGAAGTTGCACATTCTTTTCCGATAATGAGAAATGCACATGAAACTTGATTTTTACTTATTTTAAAGTCCTATCACAACTCTGTCCTAACCAGAGGGCAGGACCTCTGCTGCTCTGATAAAATTATTCCTCACATGTCTTCTACAACAGTGCTGTTTATGCAAGAAAACAGTATTACAGCTAGTTTTGTGATGGTCTTCCTGGGCAGGCATCATACCAGAGTGGATCCTGATGAATGGATGTTTTCAGCAAAATATAACCATTCTTTATTCTTTAATGATTGGGAAAACAGCAGTTTCCGCTCTGGTGGTCAGAGAGAGAATGATTTCAAGCCTTTTTAAATGTGTTGAAGTATTGGATCTGCAAGCTGAGTCAATACAAAACCACTTCAGCATGGTGGTATAGTCATCAACACATTAAGCAATGATTACTTCTCATACTTTCTGTGACTTGTTATTTGCTTCTTCAGAAACTACTTTTGAACACTTAATACAGAGCAGTGAATATTATCACCAACAATGCACAAAAGTTCTTTTTCTTCTACAAGAAAAACTTGAGGTGAGAATTAGGATTGAACAGCATGTCTACAATTTTGTGAGAACCAGAATAAATTCATGGTAACAGTTTTCAATATTACAGCTCTTCTTTTCTGTTATTCCTGTAATAATAATAGATTTATAGTTCAACCATCATGTTTAGAAGAAAAATAATTCTTTAGATACCATGCAACATAATGTAGACACAGGTTCAACAAATACATGTTGGATTAAAAACTTATAAATGTTAGTGCCTGTAGGTATGATGAAATGAAATAATGCTTTTCTTAGTAGTCTCAAAAGTAGCTCAGATGACTCAAACTGATACAACTTCACTGATTTGTTAAACTCCATATAAAATTATCCTAACTATACTTAGCATGCTGGTTCCAAATAGGAAAAGGAGTATGTCAAGGCTGTATATTGTCACCCTGTTTATTTAACTTATACGCAGAGTACATCATGAGAAACGCTGGACTGGAAGAAACACAAGCTGGAATCAAGATTGCCGGGAGAAATATCAGTAACCTCAGATATGCAGATGACACCACCCTTATGGCAGAAAGTGAAGAGGAACTCAAAAGCCTCTTGATGAAAGTGAAAGTGGAGAGTGAAAAAGTTGGCTTAAAGCTCAAAATTCAGAAAACGAAGATCATGGCATCCTGTCCCATGACTTCATGGGAAATAGATGGGGAAACAGTGGAAACAGTGTCAGACTTTATTTTTCTGGGCTCCAAAATCACTACAGATGGTGACTGCAGCCATGAAATTAAAAGACGCTTACTCCTTGGAAGGAAAGTTATGACCAACCTAGATAGCATATTCAAAAGCAGAGATATTACTTTGCCAACAAAGGTTCGTCTAATCAAGGCTCTGGTTTTTCCTGCGGTCATGTATGGATGTGAGAGTTGGACTGTGAAGAAGGCTGAGCACCGAAGAATTGATGCTTTTGAACTGTGGTGTTGGAGAAGACTCTTGAGTCCCTTGGACTGCAAGGAGATCCAACCAGTCCATTCGAAGGAGATCAGCCC
>NW_011495021.1:4795174-4819425 GCF_000754665.1 Bison bison bison
TGCAAAGAGTTGACTCATTGGAAAGAGACTCTGATGCTGGGAGGGATTGGGGGCAGGAGGAGAAGGGGACGACAGAGGATGAGATGGCTGGATGGCATCACTGACTCGATGGACGTGAGTCTGAGTAACTCCGGGAGTTGGTGATGGACAGGGAGGCCTGGCGTGCTGCGATTCATGGGGTCGCAAAGAGTCAGACGCGACTGAGCGACTGATCTGATCTGATCTGATACTTAGCATGCAAATGTTAATAAAATGGCCTAGATAAAAGGTATAAATAACTTTTACAGATTTAAGTTTTATCATCATCACTATATACTTACTTGGTTGCCAGTCTTACGCACTTTTCTATGTAGTGGACCAACAAATAAGCTTTAAAAAAATGAATTAAAAGAATGTGGCTGAAAGTGAGGTCTGTGTTCTTACTCCACCCAAGCATGGCAATTATCCAATTCACATGGCAATTTCATGTCCAAGAGTTTACACAAGGCACTTTATAAGTTCATTAACAAATTAGAGCTAACAAGTGCTCAGAGGTAAGTCATAAAATAAATGGGCTCATTGTGATCAGATCTTACCTTTTAGAAACGTTCTTACTTATTTTGAGAATTTCAACTGAAGTAGTTAATAATGTTATATATGAGAGCCCTCAAAACAATTCACTTTTCAATCTCCACTTTCATAACTAAAATATCAAGATGATTTTTTCTTCATCTTAAGTCTCAGCATTATCAGCATCCTTCCTTACCCTAATATAGTATTGCTTTTGTTTGTCAGGCAAAATGAACATTCATTAGTTGACATTTATTTTGATAATTAAGCATTAAGATAATACTGTATTAAATTTTTAAGGTATGATTGTTTGACATTTCCCAAGAAAACCTTTCCTCACTAAGAAAAAAAAAAATCTGCTTATTTCCCCAAATAGCTTTAAATATATATAATAAAAAATATGTAATTTATTATGTTTTTTGTTAGTTTATGAGGAGACCCAGATGTTCATGTTCATGAATCAGTATTATGCTATGTGCTGTAAAAGAGATTAAGAGAAATAAAATATTCTAAATTACTGAAATGAACTTTTAATCTAGCAAAGCAATAAAAATGATTCACCAATAACAGCAATACAATGTAAAATGGGAATATATAAAAGGTATTATCTTGAGGAGCTCAGGGAAAAAGTATTAAGAAGTGATAAAATATAACTTAAAAAATACCATATGGGTTTCATCAGGTAGCAATATCAATTAAAAGGGAAATGAGAAAAAGAGACAAAGAAGTGAGAAAATAAAGACTATTTGGGGGGAATATTCAATAACACTATTGAACCTAAGTGCAAGGTATATGGAAGGAAATGGTGTGAGGTGAGCCTGGAAAGATAATCCTAGTTTTTTAGAAGAAAGGACTCGGACACAATGGTGTACATAATGGGGATTCATTAAGAGTAGGATATGGTTTGTGTATTTTGGGATGTATGGAGTTTGGGGTGAACGTGGGCTTGAGAGAGATGTTTTGTGCTACAGGAAAAGCCACTCTGGAACTATGAATAGCTGAAGGTCACAATAAATATCTGGGAATCACCCAGACAAGCACCACAGGCATTATTGTTTTAGATAATATTTTCAAAGAACTTCAGAAATGTGCATATTCATTAAAGATAGGAATATAAATAAACTCAGGAATTAAGCGATCAATTTGTTTGGAGGAGACACTGATTCATCTAAGGAAGCGAACGGATTAGAATTCAGCATTTTCCCAGAGCTGCATTTGGACCATATGCTAACTCTTTAGGCACTTGTCTGCTGTAAAATCTACTTTCTCAAATTAATTTACATGAAAATGTTTTATTGAATTTGCTTGAGGGGAAAATGTGTATTTTAAGATTGATATCAAACATCTGGCTTAAATTTTCAGGAATTCTCTTAATTATAGTACATTATAAGGTACTTTACCCTGAAATGAATGGACATTTTATGTCTTTGGAGATTTCCTAAATTTTACCCAAAATAGTTTTTGCTAAATACTCTTTACTGCTTAATTACTCATGATTCCACAGATTACTCTTTGCATGTCTTCTATTTTGTGTTCATTCTATGGGACTAGAATGTTGTTCTTGCCTTTTAGTGTGGCATTGATGTTAGGAACATTGATACATTTTTTTAAAGCGGGGTTTTTTTTTTCCTACAATATTGATAAAGTTTCATGCTCTTGCCATTGTTAAACTATTGCCCAGTATTTCTCTCTCTTGTTAATACTCTAATCTCTATGTTACCTACAGAGAGAGCTTAACATCTGGGGTATTTTCATTGCTTGGCAAGAAGGTCTGAAGTAATCTTTTTTTTTTTTTAAAGTAATCTTGTATTTTTCAAATAAACATTGTTATTAAAGGATAACATACTTTCTTGGGCTTCCCTTGTGGCTCAGCTGGTAAAGAATCCACCTGTAATATGGGAGACCTGGGTTCAATCCCTGGGTTGGGGAGATTCCCTGGAGAAGGGAAAAGCTACCCACTCCAGTATTCTGGCCTGGAGAATTCCATGGGCTGTATAGTCCCTGGGGTCACAAAGAGTCGGACATGGCTGAGTGACTTTCACTTTCATACTTTCTTAATCCCAGTTCCCTATGAACAGAGCCAATAGGTGCCAATTCTGCATGGTGCAACCCAAGGCAGCAAAAGTAAGTGAAAAAAAAAAAAAAAAGTGAGGCATAAAAGAAGGAAAAGTCACACATGCCCTCTCAAGTTGACAATAGCTTCTCAAGACACAGCGAGCTGTTTGATCTCCTAGACAGCTTCCAGAGTAGCACAGAGGACTTACTCTGTTGGTCATATCCGCTGTACACTTATTTTTGTCTATTTGGTCTATTAGTTACAAGGAAAGATGTGTTTAAATATCCCATGATAATTATGTGTTTGTGCACTTCTTTTCATTTTTTCTATTTTTCCCTTTACTGTATCTTAAGCTATATTACTTAATGTCTGGGATATTATTTACTTGTTGGCTGAGATGGTCTTCTTTCTCTCCTGATTTTGACCCTGTAACTCCTTGATGCTATGGTATTTCTGAACTCCTTCAAGAAATTTTTTATGTTTTGTCCATTTTCTCTACTTGTTCTCAACAGGAACTTTGGTTTAAAATAACTTAGTCCACTATCTCTAGAAATGGCATTTGTAAAATATATTCACTCTTTATTCTACCAAAAGTTAAAAGAAAGCAACTTTAAAGATCATTCAACTTTGATGCTTTCAGGGGTAGAGGGAGTACAAAATAATAAACTGAATAGGACTTTTAGGCTTTTTAGACCTACAAAGCAAAGTAAGGATTCCAAAATATAGTAAAATAAAAAGCTAATCAACATAGTTCAATGAATTTCTTAAAAATTTATATTTGACTGTTACACAACTAAAAATGTTTTAATAATTGTCAAAGCTATCACTGTCTTAGATTTTGGTTCTTCAGTATATTTCAAATTTTCTATCACTCTTAAGAAAGAAAATGAGTTCTGGAGAACTGGTATACCAGGCTAGAACTTCCTAGTGAATGCTTTTGGATTCATCACACTTTCTTGGAGGAAGAAAGAATTAATCAGTTCTTTAATTTGTAAGCTTTTCATTTTATCAGATGCCTGATAAAATATACATCTAATTTCCTTTAATACACATATTAAATATTAAGGAGAAAAGAAACACATTGCCATATAAACTTGAGAAAACAATTCTCAGCAATTATAGGAGTTAATTTATGTGCCCACAAATTTTACTAAATACTTACATGAATGCCCAAGGTCAAGGAGGTGAAGTGTACGTTTCTGGGCCATTAAACCCTATCCCTTCTAAATAGATCACAATTAGAAAAACACCTGTGCTGCACATTGGGCCATGCCACTGTGAAATGGTGTGTTCAGATGATTCCTAGTTCTCCATGACAATAATCTAGCAATAGAAGCAGAGCACTTGACACAGGTATTTCCCAATATCATCACAATTATGGTCCTTCCATTACAACGTGAACACTTTAAGTTACAAACAGATGACACAGCTATCAGCATGAAGATGTCAATTTGGAAATTTCATGATAGAATACAAATATACAGTAGAAACAAGATTTTCTGGTTTTAATATATTTTTCAGTAATATTTTAATATATAAAAATAGCATTTTTATCTAGTAGATGTGCAGATTACTGGTTATACCTTTGTGAACACTTACAAATCTAAAAAAGTGAAGTGAAAATTTAAAACGTCATCAAATAAAACCAATACCCACCTTAGTAAAACAACACTTTCTTCCATTAATTCTGCCATCAAGAAAAATATGTGAATAATTCCTTAAACTGGTATTTTCATACCAATAAAAGAAAATGATTTAGAGTTAAAAACTAAAATTAAGAAATATGTAGAGTATAACAAAAATATATTAACCTTAACTATGATAGTCAATTAGGAAAAAACAAATGACTCACTGTTTTTGATAAATACCAATCATAGCAACAGTGTGTGTGTTCCATCAAGACTACCAGCAAAGATTTACAAATGCAGACCTTTAGTAAAACTCCAAACAGTGAGCCTTGTAATTCAAACATATATGCATGCATGCATATGCACACACAGGCAAGCAACATTAAGACCATAACTTTTTCTAAAGTTGGAGATCTAAGAACTGATTGAGTAGGAAGATTGTCCTTAATGAATAAAAATGGAAAAACATAAACACAATTTTTTCAACAACACAGGAATGGAGTGGCAGAATCCATGATTACAGGCTTCAAGCATGTAGTTTGCTTTGCAAAAAAAAAAAAAATTTTACCTTTATAATGCAATTTTTAAACTGAGGGTTTTGAGAATGTTAAGTTTGCAATGATCAAATATCACTGTTGGCTAACTTCCTCTGCCATGGTGGGGGGAGTGTTGAGGGTTGTCAAAAAAGGAGCTAAAAACAGGGCAGAGGCAGTAACTGTAACTAAAGAATAAGGCACCTGATCAAACTTCCAAACAGTAATATTAAGAGCAAATAAATTATAACTAACATAATATTGTATGTCAACTGTATTTCACTTTAAAAGAGCAAATATGTTATGCAAAGGAAGATTAATATTCTACCTAATAATTTTTTCCCCACAGATCATTTATTTTGAGTAGACAAAAATAAATGATCAGAAAGGCTGACCTATACAATCCATGGAATTCTCCAGGCCAAAATACTGGAGTGGGTAGCCTTTCCCTTCTCCTGGGGATCTTCCCAACCCAGGGATCGAACCCAGGTCTCCCATATTACAGGTGGATTCTTTACCAGTTTAGCCACCAGGGAAGCCCCTTTTCCACCTTACTACCTGCCTTTTCTGGGTTGTCTCCTATCTTACTGCACACCTCTTGAGTATTCAATGTCCTTGATGAATGGACTGAATAAGAAATTTCAATAGTATATAAACAGGGATATAATTTCCCTAGTTGACAGAAACCCACGCTGTATCTCTTTACTGAAAAAGATGCAACAGGCCATTCGTTTGCAACAAATTATTCATTTGCAACAAATTTTTCTTTTATGTTTTCCTACTAAGTCATCAGTATGGAAGAGCTAGTTTCTAAAAAGATATATACTGCCACTTCCAAAAAAAATGTACATTTACACAGTGAAACACAGATATTGCACTTGAACCAAAAATAATGAATCTACTATGATATAATTTCAGATACCGAAATATGTTGATAAGAAGATTCTTTTGTGGTTTTTGCTTAGTCCATCAATGCACAGGATTGAGATCAACATATAGTTTTCTGGAGCTTATAGAACTTCATTTCTTCCTCAATTGTTCATGCTTTAAAATTTACACATATTTGTGAGCTATCTTGCTGAATGAATCCCAGAAGAGTTGGTGATAAGACTCTCTTGCTTTCTGCAAGATGCTATTTCTATCTCTAATTACTCTTCTAAGAAAGAAACATCTGTTTTCACTCATTATCATTTCTTCTTATTTCCTTAGAGCCTTTATGTATTTTGAAAGTATCTTGGATTATGTTATTGCGTTTTTCTGATATTTTTCATAGAAGTGAATAAAACTTACCCAAAAACCAATCAGAATGAACCATGGAGCATTCAGAGACAAAACAAAGAAAAAAATCATCTCATCTCCAACTTTTTTTTCTTTTTTTGCCTCAGATCATTATTTATAGTTCTGCCAGATTTTTTAAAAACCTCATACTGAAATTATGGCTTAATTTGAGAAATTAGAAATCAAGTTTCCCCTCCTACCTCCAGCTTAGGTAGACTTACCTAGCTATTATCAAAAGTTCAGTGACCGTCATTCTTAACAGATGCAGTAGACTTAACTCCTACTAGGAAAGGCCACGTTAAAATTTTAACATACTATTGTTAGGAAAGTGTGTACTAAATGATGAGCTAAAATATTCGCTTTTACAATTTTACCCAAGTGTGATTACATACAGAAAATACAGCATTAAAATCTATTTCAGCTATTGGTTACTGGCTGAGTGGTTTCTTGAAGCCTTGGATATTAAATTCCCTAAAGCATTATTCTGATTTTTTTCTCACCCTTGTGGATTATTTTAATGGTTTTCTTTTTAAGATTCTCTGCATCTTATCCAAATGCCCCTCCTACCATTTCTTGAAAATCAATCAACAAAGTATCTGTTATAAGACATGTTGATTACTGATGGCTTTTATATTGTTATATTGTTGAAATATTTACACAGTGAGCTACACAAACAATACCCATAAAATCTGACAAGCTGATATATGTATCACCCAAGAAATTCTCCATATCAATCAAGATATACAGCATTCTCATCACCACTGAAATGTCTCTAATATTGCCATCCAGTCAATCCTCACCTTCCAGAGGCAGTATTGTTCTGATTTGCAAATATGTCACTATATCTATCTACCTACTGCCTATGTTTTAGCTTCCTAGAAATGGAATCATACTATATGTACTCTTTACCATCTGGTTTATTCTTCTGAATGTTTTGAGATTACATCTATGTTGTTTCATGATTAGTTCAGTCTTTTAAATTATTGGATTATATCCCATTATGTAACTTTACAACTATTAGTTTACCTATTCTTGCATTTGATTGACATTATTAGTGTTCTTACCAAGTTATGAGCTTTTTAAATAAAACTACTATGAAATCTTTGTTTCATCCACATCTTTGGCTTACATTATTCTCAAAGTGCTTTTTCTTATCCTGAGTTCTTTAAAGTTTTCTTTTAAAGTTAACTTTAAAAGTTTGCCTTTCCTGACTACCCCAGAACTCAGAGAGGTCTCTCCTGGCCTCTTAACTAATCTATTTAAACAATTTATCAGGAAGTTACCCCATAATGTTTTGTTTTATTATTATTTTGGGGTACATGCCATGTAATTACAAACATTTTAAAACCCTGAGGAAGATCTCAAGATCTATTCCTCTGCAACCACATCCCTTAGCACAGAGCCATAAACAATTCAGTCTGTTCAAAAACTGATGGTGCTAAGGAAGAGTGTAATCATTTGTAGCCAAAGGTCCTACTAAGAACTAAAAAACCAAGATTAAATATGAAGGTAGTATTCTTAAAGATATCATAGAGCTGTAGAAGCAAGAAGAAACAGAGGTATTGAATTCTACAGTGGAGAGAGACTCAGATGTCAACTTAGAGTCTGTAGTCACAACCAGAGCCTTTGCCAGTTCTGGTTGAGGGTTGGAGGCTGTGAATCTGGAACTGGCACAAGTAGAAGGCTACTGCCAGAGACAGCGATACCAGCAAAGTAGTTGGCAGTTATGCAGGGAAGTGACAAAATTCAAGACTGGAGGGCTTCAAACATATGGCTGGTTTTCTCTCAAAACACATGTTTTCCAAATTCTGAGACTGTATACAATGCAGAAGACTAAATGACTCAGCCAAGAACCCTTAAGAAGCAGATGAGAATTTCCCACCACACAGCACCATTGTAGAGACAAACTCACAAACGAGAGGGGTCCCTGCAATCATAAGGTCACAGTCAAAGGCTCTAGAAGAACGAGGTAAAGTGTAACAACGTGTAGACTTGAAGGACTAAGGTGAAAGTCTTATGAAAGCAGAAGGAAGTTTCTCACAAGTTCTTGCCACTGAGCATGCAGAGATTTGCAAGGCTCTTTTTTTTTTTTTTTTTTTTTTTGCAAGGCTCTTAACTGAAAGCATCCCTCAGGAATGATTAAGAACTAGAGGTAGTCTAAGTCTTTTAAAATTTATTAAAACACACCACACACACACACAAATACTGCAAGGCAGCCTCCAATCAGCTCAGTACATAATAGGTGGTGAGCCTCCATTCTATCATTATAACAATAAAAAGTATTTTTTTTCTGATAGAATAAAATATCGCCTGATAGAAAAATCAGACAAGGGAAAAAATATCCACAGAAGATCCTTATATTTTAGTTACCAAAAGTTTTTAAATAACTATAAATTGCTAACAAAACCATAGAGAAAATACATGAAAAGATGAAGAGTTATGCTAGAAATTTTTGAGTACTTAAAAAAGAACTGAATGGATAGCATAGTACTAAAATACTGTATCTGAAACTAAAATATCTGAATAGTTATAAAAAGAAGACTGGATATAGCAAGATTAGTGAAATGAAAGGGAGGCCTATACAAAATGTTCACCAAAGAATAAGACAAATAAAAGGAAAGAAATTTATAAGATACATATTGGTCACATATGCATCTTATCACAGTGTGTAGCATACATGTTTAATCACATACAAAATGCAAAGTGTGTAGCATATGTGGTATGGAAACCCAAATGGAGGAGAGAGGACAGGGCAAAAGCAATATTTTTAAAAAGAGCTGGAAATGTTCCAAAACTGACGGAAGCTATCAATGTATACATTCAAGTAGTTCTGCAATCCCAAGCTGAATACACATAAGGAAAACCACACTTCAGTAAATCATAAAAGGCTTCTGAATATCAAATACAAAGTAAAAGTGTTAAAAAGCAGCAATAAGACCCTGGTGGCTCAGGTGGTAAAGAATCCATCTGCAATGCAGGAGACTTCGGTTTGATCCCTGGGTCAAGGAGATCTCCTGGAGGAGGGCATGGCAACCCACTCCAGTATTCTTGCCTGGAGAATCCCCGTGGACAGAGGAGCCTGGTGGGCTACAGTCCATGGGGTCACAGAGAGTCAGGCACAACTATGCATAGCACAGCACAAGACATTCAAAGCAGCAATAGTGATATCTAACGTCTTATGAAAAGGTATAAAAGCCGAAAGACAAGGAAAATCTTTAAAGTGCTGGAAGAAACTAGATGCCAACAAAAACTTCTATATGTAGAGAAAATATTCTTAAAAAAAAAAGAACACAATTTTAGCAAACAAAAACTGAAAATGTTCATTCTATATAACCTATACTAAAAAATATGCTAAGGGATTTCTTCAGGTAGAAGAAAAATAAAACTCACAGGAAAACATGGAAATTTGGATATTAATGAATTATACCTAAAAAGATAACTATTAGGATAAATGTAAATGGATACTATGTGCACAAAATAATCTATAACATCTGCTGCATTTAAAATACATATAAAACTTTAAAAGACAAAACACAAAAGCTAGGAAGTAGGTTAAAAAAGGCACAGTAGTCTTTTCCTTAAATATTTCAAGTCAAGATTTAACACACATACACAAATTTAAGTAGAAAATCCATCCATATATATATGTATACACACACACACACACACACACACTCATGTAATCATTACCCCATTTAAAATACTGAAATTTCCAGCATCTCAGAATCTTTCCTCATCCATCTCCATTATTCATACTTATGTCCTAATAGATTAGTTCTGGAACCTGTTTGGAATGTCATATGAATGAAATCTACCAGTAGGTACTCTTTTACATCTTGTTTATTTTACTCATAATTATGCCTGTGATAGTCATCCATGTTATTTGCAACTCATTCTTTATAATAAGAAGTATCCTAGTGCTTAATATTCTACATTGTATGTATTCACCCTCCTGTTGATGATCATAAGGTTGTTTTCAACTGGGAGCTATTACAAATAAAACTATAAGCATTTTTGTCTTTTGATGAATGTGTTCTCATTTCTGTGATTGTATTATTACAAAAGCATAGAATTGTTGCATCATTAGCAAATGTAAACATAGCTTTAGTAAGTACAACCAAAGAGTTTTTCAAAGCGATTGTTTCCATTTTTCTACTATCAGCTGTTGCTGGTTCCAGTTGCTGCACATCTTATTTTTGATTGTGTTTTCTTCTGAAATAATGACATTGAGCATCTTATGTTTACTGCTCATTTTGAATAGTTTCTTCTAAAGTGTGTATTCAAGATTTCCCCCCGAGTTTTAGCTAGGGTGTTTGTTCTCCTATTGATTTGTAGGTATTATAAGAATCTTTTATGGGATGTATATATTTTCAATATATTCACCCAGGCTAAATATCCTGCTACTAAGTGGAATCTGGGAGGTCTGATTTAGAGAAATATAGAAATTTAGAAAATGTTTAGTGCTTCATTCATTCTAGTCTTATGATTAAGTAAAATATACATCTACTACAAATGGACTTGTCCAAGCTAGGCTTCAACAGTACATGAACCGAGAACTTCCAGATGTTCAAGCTGGATTTAGAAAAGGCAGAGGAAACAGAGATCAAATTATCAACATTCGTCAGATCATAGACAAAGCAAGAGAATTCCAGAAAAACATCTACTTCTGTTTCATTGACTATGCTAAAGCCTTTATGTGGATCACAATAAAATGTGGAAATTCTTAAAGAGATGGGAATACCAGACTACCTTACCTGCCTCCTGAGAAACCTCTATGCAGGTCAAGAAGCAGTTAGAACCAGACATGGAACAAAGAACTTGTTCCAAATTGGGAAAGGAGTATATCAAGGCTGTATATTGTCACCCTGCTTATTTAACTTCTATGCAGAGTACATTATGCTAAATGTCAAGCTGGACAACTCACAAGCTGGAATCAACGTTGCCAGGAGAAATGTCAGTAACTTTAAATATGCAGATGACACCACCCTAACAGCAGAAAATGAAGAGAAACTAGAGAGCCTCTTGATGAAAGTGAAAGAGGAGAGTGAAAAAGCTGGCTTAAAACTCAACATTCAAAAAACCAAGATCATGGTATCCAGTCCCATGACTTCATGGCAAATAGATGGGGAAACAGTGCAAACAGTGACAGACTTTATTTTCTTATGCTGCAAAATCACTGCAGTTGGTGTCTGCAGCCATGGAATTAAAAGACACTTGTTCCTTTTAAGAAAAGCTATGACCAACCTAGACACCATATTAGAAAGCAGAGATATTACTTTGCCAACAAAGATCCATATAGTCAAAGCTATGGTTTTTCCAGTAGTCATGTACGGATGTGAGAGTTGAACCATAAAGAAGGCTGAGTACCAATGAATTGATGCTTTTGAACTGTGGTGTTGGAGAATATTATTAAGAGTCCCTTGGTCTGCAAGATCAAGCCAGTCAATTCTAGAGGAAATCAATCCTGAATCTTCATTGGAAGGATGATGCTGAATCTGAAGCTCCAATAGTTTGGCCAGCTGATGCAGAGTTAACTCATTAGAAAAGACTGATGCTGGGAAAGACTGAAGGCAGGAGGAGAAGGGGACAATAAAGGATGAGATGTTTAGAAGGCATCACTGACTTGATCGACATGAGTTTGAGCAAGCTCTGGGAGGTGATGAAGGACAGGGAATTCTGCCATGCTGCAGTCGATGTGGTCACAAAGAGTCGGACATGACTGAGCAACTGAACAACAACAATACAAATGTACTTAGTATACACTTACTCATTCACTCACTCAACACAGGATGTCAGATGCCAACAATGACCAAGTAAGTAATATAAAAAAAGAAACGGGCTGAATAAAAAGAGCAATTGCCACCAAATCCAGCCTTGGATTTAGAGATACAATTGGGAGTGATGAAGACACCCGTAAAGTAAAAAGCACAAAACCCTTTTAAAGTGAGTCACCAATAACACATTTCAGGCAGTCATTGCCAAACCATTAATTCCAAATTTAAAAATGTTTTTCTGGCAGTATAGAAACATTATTTTACTAAGACTCTATTTTTAATTTTGGCAACTAATTTAAAACACTCTATACCCCAACATAATAAACATAGGAAAGAAAAAAATCACTTATCTGTGAGTCATATCTCACCCATGAGCAACAAATTTACAACCCTTGATTTCTAAAATCTACCATGATAGGCAAAATAACAGCCACCTTCAAGATGTATGCATCCTTGTTCCCAGAAGCTGTGACTATTCTGTTCAGTGGCAAGGGGAATTAAAGTGGCAGAATTAAGTTTGCTAATCAACTGACCTTAAAAGGATGATCCTGAATTATCCAAATGGGTCTAGTGTAATCATAAGGATCCTTAGTGGGGAAAGATCAAGTTTGGAGGGTCAGTCTGACAAAGACTCCGTCAGACATTGCTGGCTTTGAAGATGGAAGGTAGTCCAAACCAAGGAATGCAAGATGTCTCTACAAGCTAGAAAAGGCCAGAAAATGGGTTCTCCCTTACAAGTCCAGAAAGCAATGCAGCTGTGCCCAAACCTTAATTATCGCTCACTGAGAGTTAGATCAGCTTCTGGCCTGAGGATTTAATAAATGTGTTGTTTTAAGTCACTAAGTTTGCAGAGATCTGTCACACCAATAATAGAATATCCCACTCGAACTGAGTTTCTTTGAAGATCCACTGAGAATTTCCTTTTCAAGGGAATTTTGTCTAAAATAATCCATAAGATTCCTTATCTGACTTATTGTGAGAGTACAAATATCACACTTTTAATGTAATGTGTATATAATAAAACTCCTTGGTACACTAAGCTTTACTATGGATTGCTGAAGTTGATAGAACACACATCAGATAAATCAAAATTTCTATTTCAACTTAGTCTTACAAATATCTCTAATTTCAGTTTAACAAAGCAGCCAATGGAAAAAATAACAGATTCCAAAATATTTCCAATTTCCTATTAGTTCAGTGCAAGAATTCTCATCTTCTTTGTTTAAAGATCTGGCAGCAAAAAAGAAAATAAAGACTCCATCCACTGCCCCATCCCCTGTGCATTCCAAACAAAATAATTTCTTTGTCCTTCCTTCATTTATTCAACCAATACTGTGCAGCCAATGCACTAGGATTTGTATAAAGCTATAGAATGAAAGGTCTATTGCTCTAAGAACATTTATTTCCATCGGAAAATACCAAATTTTTATTTTTAAGGAGGTTGGATTTTTCTCACTCTTCAGGCAATGGGCTTCCCTGGTAGCTCAGACGGTAAAGCGTCTGCCTGCAATGCAGGAAACCTGGGTTCAATCCCTGAGTTGGGAAGATCCCCTGGAAAAGGAAATGGCAACCCACTCCAGTACTCTTGCCTGGAAAATTCCATGGATGGAGGAGCCCGGTAGGCTACAGTCCATGGGATCGCAAAGTGTCAGACATGACTGAGCAACATCACTGGTTCACTGGTTCAGGCAATGATTTTAATTACACAAAGATGACTTAACCCTAACATACACATGCCACATTTGTCGCTTAACTAAATAATAGTTTATTGTTTAATAGTAAGCCTGATTATGTAGACATTTCTTTTAAAATGACTATTTTGTTTGGAACCATAGAAAACAGGTAGTTAAACTGTCATACATCAACTGTAGCCAGAGCTCATATTTTTGCTAGAGCAATGGTTCTTTTTAAAATGTTAGGCAAATTGTCTTACCACATTACCTCACATTGTTCTTCTTTTATAAAACAACAAGGATAGGGCTTTAAGAAGAATTGCCATTCAGATAAATTACATTATTGTTTTGTACTTTGAGCACTACAAACCCCACAGATAACAGTGAAAGTGAAAGTTGCACAGTCATTTTTGACGCTTTGTGACCCCATGGACTGTAGCCTGCCAGGCTCCTCTGTCCATGGAATTCTCCAGGCCAGAATACTGGATGGGTTGCCATTCCTTTCTGCAGGGGATCTTCCCAACCCAGGGACTGAACCCAGGTCTCCTGCATTGCGGGTGGATTCTTTACCAGCTGAGCCACCAGGGAAGACCAAGAGTAGCAGTTAAAAATACTTTGAATATTTAATTCTTTTAAAATCATACATCCTTATTTAATAAATATGATTAAACAAATTATCAGTATTATCCAAATGAAACATGAAAGTTTTTTTTTTTTTTTCCATTTTTAACAATGACTAGGGAGTACCTACGAGGAACTCGTGGAGGACACAGGTGGCGTGGAGGAGGACATGGCCCTTCCCAAGGGTCTGCAGGTCTGCAGGGCTGGCGTGGGGGGCCCGCTGCAGGAGAGCCCAGCCTAGCACCTCCGCCTGGAGAGCAGCCTCTGGGACCCCAAGGAAGCAAATTAAAGTACATGTAACCTGAAGCAATGGCACCCCACTCCAGTACTCTTGCCTGGAAAATCCCACGGACAGAGGAGCCTGGTGGGCTGCAGTCCATGGGGTCGCGAAGAGTCGGACACGACTGAGCGACTTCACTTTTACTTTTCACTTTCATGCACTGGAGAAGGAAATGGCAACCCACTCCAGTGTTCTTGCCTGGAGAATCCCAGGGACGGGGGAGCCTGGTGGGCTGCCGTCTTTGGGGTCGCATAGAGTCAGACACAACTGAAGTGACTTAGCAGGGAGTATAAGGGCTTCCTTGGTAGACCAGATGGTAAAGAATCCATCTGCAATGTGGGAGACCTGGGTCAGATCCCTGGGTTGGGAAGATCTCCTGGAGGAGGCCATGGCAACCCACTCCAGTATTCTTGCCTGGAGAACCCCCATGGACAGAGGAGCCTACTGGGCTACAGCCAACAGGGTCGCAAAGAGTCAGACATGACTGAGCGACTAAGCACAGCACAGTGAGTAGAAGCAAAAATGTCTTTACTAGTTTTTAATTCTGGCAAATTTTATAAGTCATTTGATTTGTGAAAATAAGCATCAGATCCAGAAACAGTATTAAACACTGGTTTAGGAAATATAAGGAAGTACTGTGTATTATATTAAAAGATTAAAATTCTATAAAAATATCATTTTATGTCACTTTGTTTAAACATTAAATTATATTATAATCTGCATTTAGATTTAGAAAAGGCAGAGGAATCAGAGATCCAATTGCCAACATACATTGGATCTCAGAAAAAGCAAGGGAATTCCAGAAAACATCTACTTCTGTTTCATTGACTATGCTAAAGCCTTTGACTGTGTGGATCACAACAAACTGTGGAAAATTCTTTAAGAGATGGTAATACCAAACCACCTTACCTGTCTCCTGAGAAACCTGTATGTAGGTCAATAAGCAACAGTTAGAACCAGATATAGAACAAAGGACTGGTTCAAAATCAGGAGAGGAGTACATCAAGACTATAGACTGTCACCTTGCTTATTTAACTTCTATGCAGAGTACATCATGCTAAATGCCAGGCTGGACAACTCAAGCTGGAATCAAGACTGCTGGGAGAAATATCAATATCCTCAGATATGCAGATGACACTACCCTAATGGCAGAAAGCAAAGAGAAACTAGAGAGCCTCTTGATGAAAGTGAAAGAGGACCGTGAAAAAGCTGGCTTAAAACTCAACATTCAAAAAACCAAGATTATGGCATCCAGTCCCATGACTTCATGGCAAATAGATGGGGAAACAGTGCAAACAGTGACAGACTTTATTGTCTTTGGCTTCAAAATCACTGTGGATGGTGGCTGCAGGCATGAAATTAAAAGGTGCTTGCTCCTTGGAAGAAAAGTTGTGACCAACCTAGACACTATATTAAAAAGCAGAGACATTACTTTGCCAACAAAGGTACATATAGTCAAAACTACGGTTTTTCCTGTGGTCATGTATGGATGTGAGAGTTGGACTGTAAAGAAGGCTGAGCACTGAAGAACTGATGCTTTCAAACTGGGTGCTGGAGAAGACTCTTGAGAGTCCCTTGGACTGCAAGGAGATCAAACCAGTCAATCCTAAAGAAAATCAATCCTGAATATTCATTGGAAGGACTGATGCTGAAGTTACAATACTTTGGCCACCTGATGCGAAGAGCCCATTCATTGGAAAAGACCCTGATGTTGGGAAAGATTGAGGGCAGGAGGAAAAGGGGATGACAGAGGATGAGATGACTGGATGGCTTGGATGGCGTCACCAACTCAATGGACATGAGCATGAGGAAATTCTGGGAGATGATTAAGGACAGGGAAGCTTGGTGGGCTGTGGTCCATAGGGTCACAAAGAGTCAGACATGACTGAGTGACTGGACAACAACAAATAATCTGCATTTTACTATATTTTTGATAGACATTATGAAAAACAGTTGTTTCAATAAAAACATCAAATCACTATTATAATGTTATATACCTGAAACTAATATTATATTGTAATCAATTATACTTCAAATTAAAAAAAAGAAAAGCAAAACACCTTTGTTTCACATCTCATACAACCGAGTAAGGAATTCTAAAACAACATGCTGGGCCGTACAATAAAATATTTCTGGTAAATGTTGTCAGTTTAACAAAGCCAAACAAATCTTTGTCCTCTTCTAATATACTGAATGTCCTCATATCTGGAATTCACATCAAGTATGTAGTTTTCCTTCACACCATGTACTGTTTCATCAATTTCATTCCATGAGTACAAAATTTACAAATTCAAACTTTTCACAGTCAGCTCAACTGTGGATACAGGTAGCTAACTATATTATGCTACTTTATATAAGGGATTTGAACAGCTGTGAATTTGGATATCCATGAGGGTCCTAGAGCCAACCCCCTGCAGATACCCAGGAACAATTATACAAAACACTTGTACTATCCATGCTCACATATTTATGGCCTAGAAGTTACAAAGCAAAGACCTGCAGATTCAACCATGAACATGACATATTTGTGATTTTTTTCAGTTGAATGCATTGACTACACTTTTAATATTTTTATTGGAGTATAGCTGATTTACAATGTTGCATTATTTTCTGGTGCACAACAAAATGAATCAGCTCTACATATACATAGTCCCACTGTTTCCCCGCCCCCGCCATAGCGGTCACTGCAGAGTATTGAGTAGAATTTCCTGTGCTATAATTTAAAAAGTATGGTTAAAAAAAGAATATCTAGACTTTTGCTTTTCTCGGGTTGAAAAGTAGGATTTCTAGGAATGGATCATATTCCTTTCTATGGGAACTCTAGTTCTTTAGTGTTCCCAGCACACTCAGGTGTCTTACACTTGATCCCTATCTGCCAAACTCCCTAGGAATTTGAGTTGTTTGAGCAACTGGCCTATAGTTGCTTTTTTTATATTATTTTTTGTTGCAGTGTAGTTGCTTTACTAAAGTTTCTTCTCTCGCACTCATTATCTTCCAGAGACCACTCTTCCCCAAACTCTCTCACTACCTCCCAGCAACCCTCCTCCCGGAATGCACAAAGAAAATGAAACCATGTATACCTGTGGTGGATTCATTTTGATATTTGGCAAAACTAATACAATTATGTAAAGTTTAAAAATGAAATAAAATTAAAAAAAAAAAGAAAAGGAAACCAATTGCCTGCCCAGATACCACACCCTCTCATCACAGTTTCTTTCTTCCTGTCAACCTAAAATACTTGGAGCAGATTTACACAAATATGTTTTAAGTATTTACTGAAGTACAACCACTGTTGCAGGTCCTTCTGAATAATCCTGTAAATAGTACAACTTCAAGTATAAGGCAATATTTGTTTTTCTGCTTGCTTCACATTGCCAAAAATTTCTGGCAAAGGAGACAAGTCTTTCATTTGACACTTACAGATAGATATTTTTAATTGTAAAGACAGAGTGATAATGCAATGCCTTAAATAAGTCTTATTCAAAGTATAAGGAGGTGTGATGTCCAATCTTTTATTTTTCTATTATAATATGATAAAAATGATAAAACACTGAGTATAAGAAAGAGGTAAATGCATTTCACAGCTGAAGCAAAATGTAAAAAAGAAAAATTGTAGTCTGGTACTCTCTACTACTTTACCTTTTAGCTAAGCTCAGCTACTACTGGGCTTCCCTAGTAGCTCAGCTGGTAAAGAATCTGCCTGCAATGCAGGAGACCTGGGTTCAATCCCTGGTTTGGGAAGATCCCCTGGAGAAGGGAACAGCTACCCACTCCAGTGTTCTGGCCTGAAAAATTCCATGGACTATATAGTCCATGGGGTTACAAAGAGTCGAACTTTCCCTTTCAGCTACTACTACTCCTCAGTAATGATCACTTTGGTTGTAATGATGTATTGTAATCTTTATATTAATGTGTGTGCCTGGGCTAAGTTGCTTCAGTCATGTCCATTTCTTAGCGACCCTATGGACTGTAGGCTCTCATGCTCCTCTGTCCATGGGATTCTCCAGGCAAGATTACCAGAGTAGGTTGCCCTGCCCTCCTCCACAGAATCATCCTGACCCAGGGACTGAACCCACGTTTCTTATGTCTCCTGCATTGGCAGGCAGCTTCTTTACCACTAGCACCACCTTGGAAGCCCATTTATATTTATTATTAATAACAATAATAACCAATACAGATGACCCTCAAACAGCATGGGAGTTAGGGTTACCTACCCTCTGGCACAGCCAAAAATCTGCATATAATTTATAGCCAGCCGTCTGTATCTAAGTTCCTCTGTATCTATACATTCAATGAACTACAGATCAGATAGTATAGTACTGTAATATTTACTATAGAAAACAATCCAGGTGTAAATGGACATGCACAATTCAGACCATGTTGCTTAAGGGCCAACTGTATTTGGGTATTTATTAGTTCTAGGCAACGTACTAAGCACATTATATGCAATATCTCAGTGCACCCTTAAAAGCTAAGTGTTACCATGATCTCCATTTTAGAGATAAAGAAGTTGAACCTTAGAAAACTTAAGTGTCTTGCCCCAAATCACACAACTAGTAAGTGTTGAAACTGGTTTTCCAGTATAAGTCTGACTCAAAAGTCCAGGCATTTCACCAGACTACGATGCCCAGGACATTTTACTTGTAAGGTATATATTCCTTCTTTGCTTCTGGTGGTCGTAACTATAAATCAGTGGTTCTCACTTTTAGGTACATCTCAGAGATCCCCATGTTGACCCCAAATATGATGGTTAACCCTTTTCTCATTTATAGATTATTACCTTGAAATGTCAGTTCCAAGTTGAGAGTGAGCAGGGAAGTGAAAATTTGTGAACTATATGTAAGACTCCAGTTAAGATGCAGCAACACTACCCAAGAATATGTGCTTTACAAATACATTGTTCATTTTCTACTCCAGATTTTTGATGAGAGAAGATGCCAAATGGCCTTCAGGTGAAAAGCTTATCCTAATTAAATATTGAACCTCCAATGGACCATTAAGATTTTGTTCCTATAAAGAGAGGTCTCATTGGGGCTTCAAGTGAGATTAATGATATGTCAGACTTTTTCTAATGCAAGGACGACATTTTAGAAATATTAAAGAGGAGGGCCCAATTGCTTAATTTATTTTCTCTTTGCTTAGTATATTTTCTCTTTGTACCATTTTTGTTCCTGCACAGTTGGGGATCCTTCACTGGCTAAAAAAAATTCTCTATCTTTGACATAAAAGATATTCCTGTCACTCATACAGACCTAAGGCAGGAGGAAAAGTAAAACATAATGACAGACTACACAGGATACAATATTGTGCCTCATCAAAATAAAGAGGGCATTTAATATTTTGCCTGATCTCTAGACCCAGAAATATTTGCTGGTGGCAGGAAAGAAGTTATAGCTGATAGTTCTACTCAAAGAAATCCATGATGAAAAATGCAGGCTGAAAATAGTCTAGCATGCCCGCTGTTACTTTTGACCTCTGACCTTTCTAGATCTTGTGGGCCACTTTCTTCATTTCTTCACCTCTTTATGGCCATTTAAATAAGAGCTGATTGACTGTGATATTTCTAGCTTGGTTATAACTAAAGAAAGCTGTAAAAGTGACAAAGGTTTATTAACAGCTCATCAGTTAGCATACCTGCCCTAAATCTACTTTGCAGAAATAAGTTCAAGAAGCTAGATTTCTGTAGTTCTGTGACTGCTACTGTGTCATTTCTGAACATTATGTGCACCTGAGAGATGCCAATACTGTTTAGGAAGCCTCCTCAGTGAGGGTGGCATCTAGGACAGGAGACATCCCCCCTCCCCCCATCTGTAGATACATGCTGCTGCTGCTAAGTCACTTCAGTCGTGTCCGCTTCTGTGCGACCCCATAGACGGCAGCCCACCAGGCTCCCCCGTCCCTGGGATTCTCCAGGCAAGAACACTGGAGTGGGTTGCCATTTCCTTCTCCAATGCATGAAAGTGAAAAGTGAAAGTGAAGTCACTCAGTCGTGTCCGACTCTTCATGACCCCATGGACTGCAGCCCACCAGGCTCCACATACCTTGAAATGAACTGGAAAAGAGGGCCTAGAATTTTTTTTATGTCTTTGTGACTGGTGTAAATTGGATGAACAGATTTTCCGTAAACATATTAATAATATAAGCATTCTGTGTTCTCCTATAAATGGTACAGAAGCCCTAAAGTTTCCAAAGCCTCTTTAGTTCTTTGGATATCAATGAGATCAAACTTCCTAACTCAGTGACTGCACCTGACCTAGACATTCAGCCAACCACCAAGGGCCTTTTCTAACACTCTGTGGGCATTGAGAGGGCATTTCACAGATGCACATCGTCCATCCCTATTCCAGCTTTCCCAGGAAATCCCTAGTGCCTTTCACACTGCACACTGTTGCCCCTACTGCTGCCACCACTCCACTGTGTACTTTTGAAGGTCTTGCACCCTCATCATCTCAAATGATTCCAATTTTCATGCATAAACAGGCAGATTGCCCATCTCTCCCTCTCTGTGAAAGTTTGTCATCCCAGTACTTACACCGCTTACCTCCCTGGTTCTGCTAAATTCCCTCATGAAGTATGTTTTGTCAACTTGGCTGGAAGGGAAGGCTCAGAAACCAGGGCTGAGGAAACAGACATCATGCTGTCCTTCTCCATAGTTCTTTGTCATCTGCCCCTCGCTTTATCTCCAGGCACTTGGATACAAACATCCTCCTGGAAAAGTCATCCCTGCAAAGGTAATCCACCACTATGAAAAAACATTTGGGGTTCACTAGATGAGTACCAAATTAGACATGCTAAATATGACTCTCAGTCACAACTCAACTGGGGCCTCTACTGCTGCTTAATACCAGCTTGTATAGTGACATGTAACTGTATTAATTGATCAAGAATGTGTCAGTGCACTCCTTGTTCTCACCATGCTACCTCCTCACACCATGCTACTCACAGATTATATGAATATTTTAAGTCCTTACTCAAATCACACCTCTTTCTTGAAACTTTACCAAAGTTTCATTTTGTTTTGATTATAGGACCCCTATTGGAGTACTTAACTTTTCTTACATTACTTATTTAGAAATAGATTTTTATCATTAAAATATGAGTCCCTAGTTGTAACATTCATGTATTATTTATTTCTTCATTCCCCACAATGTCCAACATGGTACTCTAAATGTAACAAAGCCTTCAAGTTAATTTTATTGTTACACAAGAAGCAGATGCCAAGGGTTTACAAGTATTTTCCTAATGGTAACACAAACTATCCCACCCCTTCTGGTTTTTGATAGGACTATATGCAAATTTAACATGATAGAAACGTATTCAAAATTATTATAATGACCTTATAACTACCCTTGTCTCTATGTTATTAGTGATTTTGAATAAAGAATTGAATGATTTCTCGAAGGCAGGGCATAAATTCATGACATTATTCTTTCCATGAATACCTACTAAAAATAACACTGATATATTTAAACCACATTTTCATCTCACAGCATGTTTCAATGTTCTGAATTCTTTGGTCTTTATACATTGATAACATTGCTAGGCTAACTACAAACCTATTAATATCCTTCTTATTCTTTTTATTCTGCATTCTCTATTCATGTGGCTAGTTTTTGTAGGATAATACCTTGGTTCTTAGTTAATCTCTAGCTTGATTTCCTTTGTACTTTTGTTCATCACACTCAACTAACAAAGCTATATAGATTCATGTTAAGTGCCAGAATGGTTTACTGAAAATTTTCTCTAGAACAATGATCTTGCTGAAAAATTAACTGTAGGTGATTTCTTCATAGTAAGTTTATTATCAACAGTTAAGAATATTTCCCCTCTCTCCTAAGAAGAAGAGTTTTGGATAAAGATATCTAAATAACCATTCCCAAAGTTGAGTAAACCAGACTTTTATTATTAAAAATCAGGGAACATGTGTATACCCATGGTGGATTCATGTTGATGTATGGAAAAACCAATACAATATTGTAAAGTAATTAACCTCCAATTAAAATAAATAAATTTATATTTTTAAAAAAAATCAGGTTTGAGAAGAATTAGGAAGAGAACTGTCCAGGTTAGTCAAGGTACCACGAATTGGAGGCTGATAGCTAGATGTGAGAAGTGTGACTGAATTCCTCCAGAAATGGAAAAAGAAGCAGAAAGGTGTTTCCTTATGTGGCAGGGACTTGTGCTCTTCATAGGCAGGGCCCTGAGATGGCAGGACCTCGAGCGCGAAGGCAACATGAAACCTTGTGGAATCTGAATCCCAGACACAGGGGCAGTGAGGGCCCTTTGCTGAGCATGTAGACATGGAAGGTGATTATCCATCACCCCAGCAGCTGGGCTTAAACCATGAGCACCTCTGAAGCTTTCTCAATGGACCAAGGACCCTCCCTAATTTTTCTGAACTACAATCCCCAACTTACTGGTATGATCTAGAAAAGGAAGATGGCCGTCCCCAAAATTTGACTTGACCTTGGCTCATAGACGCCCAAGACAACACCTCATATGATTTTCAAAACTAAAGAAATATAACTTCCTTCCACTTCAAGTATTGGGGGACAATTATATGTGTCACATTTGTATTTGTTCATCAGTCTTTGCTGGCTAATCAGCATCTAAGTTGCTCAGTGGTTTGATAAATCCACTTTATACTTGACTACTAATCATTCAGAACTTGTGTTCCAGGGCAAAATTCCATCTACGATAACAGAACATAAGCATTAATAACCCTGATCAGGTTTGCTGCTGAGCTTCAAGGGTTCAATGATAGATTAGAATGCCTGCAATAGCATGCGATATCATTAACAAGAGGTATAAATCAAGTTGAAGATGGCCATCCTGTAAAGGTCTAGGAAACAGCCTGTATTATCAATACGAAATGTCTAATAACAGACAAGGAAAAACTAACACCATCAGGGAGCAAAGTTTATGGAAGACCAACAGACATCACTGAAGCACACATAGTCACAAAACTGATTTAATGCACAATTATTTAACTATTGATTTATGGATTCTTTACCTTTGCCTGGGACAGCATGGATGATGGAGTACAGTATAATGCTGAAGTACACAGCCAACACTTGATGTACTCAGCTGTAAGGGTAAGCTGTAAGGGCTTACTCAGTGATTTTCCTGATTTCTCATTATCACTATTTAGGGAGGCTTTAAAAACCACCAATGCTCAGGTCCTACCCTCAGAGAATCTGATTTTCAATTGTCTTAAGTAAATCAAAGGCAGAGTACTTTTTAAACCCCAGATGATTCCAATGTGTATCCAGGATAAGAAATAAAAAAACAAAATTGGGAGAGTCAAGATAGTCAATGTGCTTCCTTACCACCACCAAGACCTGTAAAGTGTCTGATGTTTAACCTGCTTGAGAACTAACAAGTTAACCAGCCACAGTTTCATAAATACTGGCAGAGGGCACAAAACCTTGGTCAGACACATGGCAGTAGCAGAGGATCAAAAGTTTTTATACCAGTTCCCTATTCTCCAGTCTCCATGTACTGAGTTGCTCAGTCATGTCCGACTCTTTGCGACCCCATGAACTGTATCCCACCAGGATCCTCTGCCCATGAGATTTCCCAGGCAAGAACACAGGAGTGGGTTGCCATTTCCTTCTCCCCAGTTTCCATTAGATCAGATCAGATCAGTCGCTCAGTCATGTCCGACTCTTTGCGACCCCATGAATTGCAGCACGCCAGGCCTCCTTGTCCGTCACCAACTCCCAGAGTTCACTGAGACTCACATCCATCGAGTCAGTGATGCCATCCAGCCATCTCATCCTCTGTCGTCCCCTTCTCCTCCTGCCCCCAATCCCTCCCAGCATCAGAGTCTTTTCCAATGAGTCAACTCTTCGCATGA
>NW_011495021.1:4819525-4819923 GCF_000754665.1 Bison bison bison
CATCCTCTGTCGTCCCCTTCTCCTCCTGCCCCCAATCCCTCCCAGCATCAGAGTCTTTTCCAATGAGTCAACTCTTCGCATGAGGTGGCCAAAGTACTGGAGTTTCAGCTTTAGCATCATTCCTTCCAAAGAAATCCCAGGGCTGATCTCCTTCAGAATGGACTGGTTGGATCTCCTTGCAGTCCAAGGGACTCTCAAGAGTCTTCTCCAACACCACAGTTCAAAAGCATCAATTCTTCAGCACTCAGCCTTCTTCACAGTTCAACTCTTACATCCATACATGACCACAGGAAAAACCATAGCCTTGACTAGACGAACCTTTGTTGGCAAAGTAATGTCTCTGCTTTTGAATATGCTGTCTAGGTTGGTCATAACTTTCCTTCAGGCAATGCAAAAAA
>NW_011495021.1:4820023-4831222 GCF_000754665.1 Bison bison bison
ATATATATATATATATATATATATTGTTTTACTGAGAAGTAACCCTGAAATTAGCAGATTTTAAACATAATAGCCAATAAGCATGCCGGCTTTTTGCTCTGAGGGTAACATTGTCTTTTCTGATGCTAAATGGATTCACAAGGATTGAACTAACCATGCCCTCCATTCCAGACAATAATACTCATCTTCCAAGGCATCACAGCACAACTGTCCTTAAAAAGATGTGTGTAGCAATGTGAGAAGCCCATGGATAATTATCTGCCAAAAATATTGGTAGATATCTACCCAAGTTTCTATGCTCTCTGACTTCTGGTGAGTTTTCCAGTAAATGTACTACTCTGATGGCCACTCTGCTTCATCTACCCAATAGATGCTAGAACCAAATTCATTACATTTTTCTCATACAGCATTTAATTAAGACCCACAACAGGACCTAAGAAATAGGGTGAGGCCTGAAGTATTCCAGCTGAAAAAGTGTCTCAACCATCAAGAGATACTGTGGAAAGACAGGTGGCTTTCTCCTTTAGTTTCTATAGTAACTTTTCCAATTAATCTCAGTACATGGTATTGATGATTATACAGATTCTACTTTGAACCACAAGGAGTACATCTAGAATTCATTCTTAACAACTCTGACCAATGAGTTAACACTAACCTCAACAGACTTCAGAACCAAGATTGCTCTTGTATGCTTAGCTAAAGTCAGGGACACATTTTCTGTCCCTTCTTCTTACTGGATTACTCCTAGTGTATGAATACCTGCTGCAAGATGCTCATACACGATTCATTATTTATGAGCATCTTGCAGCTTCCTCTAAGAAGCTCCTTTCATGTCTACAAAATCAGTGGGTGCCATGCCAGTAGCTACAATTTCATTCTTTCTATAATTCCCTACGTGCGTCCAAACCATTCTTTCAAAAGGATCAGTCCAGAAAGGTAAAGAGCATTTTTATCAAACTTACAGATACCCATTTAATCTGTAGAAGTCACTGTGTATGGGGCATATTGAGATATTTCTCTACCAAGTGATCATCATCCATAACATCTAGGACTATGTCAATGTAACAAGATAATCTAGGTGTCTGAACTAGAATTAAGTTTGAATCCCTAGGCACACCTTTTCACAGGGCACCATCAGGAAGTGCACCAAACAGGGTTTCAGTAATAGACAAGAAAAACCCTTCTTCACAGTCAGGGTAGAATTCTGAATTTTCAAAATCAGTTTGCATAAACCACTACCATTTTTGTTCTGAACATAGCCCCAGGAAGCAATCAAGAGCAAATAACTTATCTTAGGACAGACACATTTCAGCAAAGTTCATTACTAAGATGTATGGACAAGAAAGAGGTGAGAAATAGAAATCATTTTAAGTTTAATTTTGAGGATGCCTTCAACAGTCAGTCACACCAGATACCTATAGATGGCAGGGAGTTTGGAAGTTCTATCAAATATCTTGACTATAAAACCTATTTTTTGAGTGCTTACAATAAAAGGAGTAGGGCTTTTCTTATGGCTCAGATGGTAAAGAATCTGCCTGCCTTGCAGGAGGCTCTGGGTTCAATACTTGGATTAGGAAGATCCCTTGGAGGAGGAAATGGCAACCCATTCCAATATTTCTGCCTGGAAAATTCCATGAACAGAGGAACACGGAGGGCTACAGTTCATGGGGTCACAAAGAGTGGGACACAACCAAGCATCTGAGCCTGCACACACAATAAAATGAGTACTGCTTTCTACAAACAATCTGGGAAGATGAAAGAATGACATGGATAATTTTCAAGTTCCACAACAGTATAGTCAGAGCCAGTTGAGACTGAACAGCCATACCATAGTTTGAAAAGGTGTCAACAGCAAAGAAGCCACAAAGTTAAAGTAAGTCACACAGTTGTGTCCAACTCTTTGGGATCCCATGGACTATAGCCCACAAGGCTCCTCCATCATGGAATTCTCCAGGCAAGAGTACTGGAGTGGGTTGCCATTTCCTTCTCCAGGGGATCTTCCTGACCCAGGGATCAAACCCGGGTCTCCTGCATTGCAGGTGGATTCTTTACCATCTGAGCTACTAGGGAAGCAAAGAAGCCATGAGGAAAGCCCAAAGAGAAGTCAAAATCTAATGTTGTCAAGTCGTCAAAGCAGCAGCAGCCATGCCCTGTATAGTGAGGGCTCCCTCACTGTAAGCCAAACGGGTCACTTTTGACAGAAGCCACAAAGCTGACTACAGTGGTATCAGAAATGTATAGTCTTTTACTTCAGCCCAGTTTACAATGATGAGTATATTGCCCTGTCCAGTATGACATTGTATTCAGGCAGCAACAGTGGCAATACAGACAGTGCAGGCTTAATCAGTAGCTTAATTCTAGTCAATCTCATCAAATATTTATCCCTTAAAATGAGTCACTTTGCGTGACCCAGCCAATTTGATCAGCAGCTTCTATTTGTCTCTATGGTTTGTGGCCTCAAAGAGGAACGTCTTTAACCTGCCAGTCTGTAGTTTCCCAAATGGCAGACCAGATAGATACTGCAGCAAGGACTGCAATATCTTAAATACACTATTTTCCATTTAACAAGCAAGGCTTGTTAGGCCCTTCTGACCTTGTTAGTCACTGAGTCCAAGTTGACCAAGGCCAAAAGGAAATAATAACAGGCTATAGAATCACAGTGTATCCTGGGGAAATGTTAAGTTTGAATAACAAGGGGCCAGTAGAAAGCTGAAGGCTGCTTTTCAAGAGGTTTACCAGGTAATCCAGTCAAGGGGGCGAGAGTCCAAAACCCTCACTGTACCTACCACTGGTAAAGGCTGCCATTTTTGCCAGAGGCTCCATATGCAAAATCAGTCACCAACACTGGCACCTGGAAGGAGTCATCAGGGTTTAAGGACCCCAGAGATGCTAACTCCCCCTGACTGATGTGTCTCTCTCATGTTAAGAAAATCCCCTACTGACTCTGATAGGATAGAGAGTATTATCCAAATATAAGACATCAATTCCAACTACACATTCAGATGCAGAAGCCCCAACAGGGCAGAGTTATACCAAAGTGCCCACAAAGAAATGTTAGACTCCCTTAACAACTGAATCTTTTCCAAACCATTTTATTTGAATTAAGAGTCCCCATGCCCCAGTGGTAAGAGACTGGGGTGCCTGTATCTAAGTTATAAAAGTTTGAGTCCTCACCTGCCCAAAGTTCCCCAGCATACTTGGGTGCCCGTGACCTCTGTTCACCCTTGAGACAGCAAGACCTTGGCTTCACATCTTAGCACCTTTATTTTTAAATCAGCTGATGCTGGAGCAGAGGGAAAGAGAGGAAACCTGGCACACAAGCACAGACAGTGACCGCATGCCAGTGAGCAAGGCTTGTGCATTCACTCTCAGCTTAAGAAGCTGCTCAATCACAGCCCAGCTAAAAATACTCTGTGTTGGGGGCCCACTCAGTGCTCCAGTATAAACAGCAATATCCTCATACCTGATACCATTTATTTCAACTTTGTGTCAGTTCACTTCAGTCACTCAGTCATGTCCAACTCTTTGCAATCCTGTGGACTGCAGCACACCAGGCTTCCCTGTCCATCACCAACTCCCAGAGTTTACTCAAACTCATGTCCATTGAGTTGGTGATTCTATCCAACCATCTCATCCTCTATTGTCCCCTTCTCCTCCTGCCCTCAATCTTTCCCAACATCAGGGTCTTTTCAAGTGAGTCAGTTTTTCACATCAGGTGGCCAAAGTACTGGAGTTTTAGCTTCAACATCAGCCCTTCCAATGAACACTCAGGACTGATCTCCTTTAGGATGGACTGGTTGGATCAACTTGCAGTCCAAGGGACTCTCAAGAGTCTTCTCCAACACCACAGTTCAAAAGCATCAATTCTTTGGCACTCAGCTTTCTTTATAGTCCAACTCTCACATCCATACATGACTACTGGAAAAACCATACCTTTAATTAGACAGACGTTTGTTGGCAAAGTAACGTCTCTGCTTTTTAATATGCTTTCTAGGTTGGTCACGGCTTTTCTTCTAAGGAGCAATCGTCTTCTAATTTTATGGTCGAAATCACCGTCCGCAGTGATTTTGGAGCCCAAAAAATTAAGTCTGTCACTGTTTCCACTGTTTTCCCATCTATTTGCCATGAAGTGATGGGACCAGATGCCATGATCTTAGTTTTCTGAATGTTGAGCTTTAAGCCAACTTTTTCACTCTCCTCTTTCACTTTCATCAAGAGGTTCTTTAGTTCTTCTTCACTTTCTGCCATAAGGGTGGTGTCAGCTGCATGTCTGAGGTTATTGATATTTCTCCTGGAAATCTTGATTCCAGCTTGTGTTTCATCCAGCCCAAAGTTTCTTATGATGTACTCTGCATATAAGTTAAACAACCAGGGTGACAATATACAACCCTGAGGTACTCCTTTCCTGATTTTGAACCAGTCTGCTATTCCATGTCCAGTTCTAACTGTTGCTTCTTGACCTGCATACAGATTTCTCATGAGGCAGGTCAGGTGGTCTGGTCCCATCTCTTGAAGAATTTTCCAGTTTGCTGTGATCCGCACAGTCAAAGGTTTTGATTTAGTCAATAAAGCAGAGTTAGATGTTTTTCTGGAACTCTCTTGCTTTTTTGACGATCCAATGGATGTTGGCAATTTGATCTCTGGTTCCTCTGCCTTTTCTAAATCCAGGTTGAACATTTGGAAGTTCATGGTTCATGTACTGTTGAAGCCTGACTTGGAGAATTTTGAGTATTACTTTGCTAGCATGGGCTCCCTGATAGCTCAGTTGGTAAAGAATCTGCCTGAAATGCAGGAGATCCCGGTTTGATTCCTGGGTCAGGAAGATCCACTGGAGAAGGGATAGCCTACCCACTCCAGTATTCTTGGGCTTCCCTTATGGCTCAGCTGGTAAAGAATCTGCCTGTAATGCTGGAGATCTGGGTTCAATCCTTGGGTTGGGAAGATCCCCTAGAGAGGGGAAAGGCTACCCACTTCAGTATTGTGGCCTGGAGAATTCCACGGACTGTATATTTCATGGGGTCACAAAGAGTCAGACACAACTGAGCAACTTTCACTTTCTTTTGCTAGCAATTGTGCAGTAGTTTGAGCATTCTTTGATATTGCCTTTCTTCGGGTTTGAACAAAAACTGACCTTTTCCAGTCCTGTGGTCACTGTTGAGTTTTCCAAATTTGCTGACATATTGAGTGCAGCACTTCCACAGAATCATCTTTTAGGATTTGAAATAGCTCAACTGGATTTCCATCACCTCCACAAGCTTTATCCATAGTGATGTTTCCTAAGGCCCACTTGACTTTGCATTCCAGGATGTCTGGTACACAACTTTGTGTACCCCTTAATAAAGCAGCCACAGACACACTGCTTTCCAATAAGACCTCAGGGTTTGCACCTTTAGCTGACTTGGGTTTGATTCACACAGTGGCAAGATTTTCTTTTTAGAGTCTATCCTAATCATGAGCATCTGCTGGCCTATTGTCATGACAACATCCTAGTTTTTGCCTGATTTTCACAAAAAGGCTAGAGGAGTTTTCTTCATTGGTGGGGCCAATTTCAAATGTTGATCTATAATTGTTTGGGTAAGTTTTCATTTTCCAGTTCTTCATGTTCATCAGCATATTAAGCCCAGCCTAGGACAGTAACAGCCCAGATATAAATAGCAGTTAGGCACTCGTCTGGGGCTTTCCCGGTGGCTCAGATGGTAAATAATCTGCCTGCAATGAACCAGAAGACCCTGGTTCAGTACCTGAGTTGGGAGGATCTCCTGGAAAAGGGAATGGTTACCCACTCCAGTACCCTTGCCCGGTGGATCCCATGGACAGCAGAGCCATGGGGTTGCAAAGAGTCAGACACGACTGGTTGAGTAACACATTGACTTTTCACTTCACTCATCTACTGTTTCCCAAGAAAGTTACTCTCCCAGGGAAATCTCTTCAAGAGTACAATTTCCTTTTAGCGGTGAGTACACACTTTTTAAAAAAAGACAAACTTAGATCTTTTAATGTTATCTCCAAATGGATCTCAGTCTCAAAGTGGCATATCAAACAGCAGGAGGAGTTAAACCACAAGACAAAAGCAACTATCATCTCTATCCTTAACAAGCACTGCATGCACACCCTAGATTTAGTACCAGCTGAATTTCTAATAATGTGCCTCATTTCTGTCCATACTAATCAGATTTTCCATTTTTCCTATTCATAGCAGATGCACATTTCTGTAACTGTTGTCTAGAGAAGGGTGGGATTTCAGCCCACCCAAGACAAATCTTAGTACTAGTTGGTACAGTTAAGCAGACTGAAACCTGACTTCCAGAATGGCAAACAAGCCCTCCATCTGGAGGAAAATTAGCAACAACCAGAGCACCTCTACAAGGAGCAATAGTAGACTGAGAGCATATGAGGATGAATCTGTAGATGGAGTTAAAGTAAAAATCTGGATGCAGTTAGAATGCTTGGACAAATGTTATGTGAGGTAATTGCATCTCCATTTCCAGAATGTTTTCTTAAAATGGATATTATGTCTGATTGGGGAACACTTCCTCTATCTGATATTTTAAGTAGAAGACACATAAAATTGCCCTTTAGCCAGTATTAATTGGCCACGCTAAATGGGAGCCTCTGGAATTGCCTGAGCCTACACACTTCTTAGTTTGAAGCAACAGGGAATATCTGGTAAGAAAAAAAAGATTACAATTTTATTCAGTGATGTGTTAAAAACAGGAGTATTGACACAAAACTAATTCTCTGTATTATAGCCCTATGTAGTCTGTGGAAAAGGCAGATGGCTTACGGATATTCTCTATAGATTATCACAGTCTGAAGTAAATAATACCATACACAGTCTCAGCAGTTCCAGACATGATATTAGAACTACAAAAGATGTTAACAAGCCAGAGGGGATTGGTTTTCAGTGATTGATATTGCAAATGCCTTCTTTCAATACCAACTTTTAAGAGCCTAATGTAATATGTATTTACATGGGGAGGGTCCCAATTTACATTTAGTGGTTTGCCCCAGTTTATTACCATAATTTTATTAGAAAAGAGTTTGGACATGATAGATTTCAAGTGTTCTGCTGTATTGATATGACACCACCCTTCAAGCCATTATCTTTGAACCAGTTTCCTAACATTTGACCTATGACCTCATGCTCAAATTCTCATTATTCAGAAATAAAATAATGAATCATTTACTGTCCAGTTGACCTGAAGTTGCTCAACATGCTCACTACCAATACAAAGGATTTCTCTCAAGGCCCATTAATTGGACCATAAGGTGCTTATCCATTCTCTTCTAGAAAGCAATGTCTCTGTCAGCTCTGACCCCTGTCACTAAGACTGTCAAAAGATTTGAGAGGTTACCTTACCTGAATGCTAACATGTTAGCCTGCCACAGTTTCATGGATGCTGGAAGCCAGCATGAAACTCTTAGGTCAGAAGCAAAGAACTTGATTAAAATTCACAGCAACAGCAGTGCCCAGAGTATACGCATGTACCTGTGCCATTTTCCTGAGTTCCTACTCTCAAAGGATAATAGAATGCCAGGTGACACCCGCACATTGTGAATTGCATTATAGGAAGGCAACTCTGTACTTAGGGAACTCAAATCTTTTATAATGTGCAGCAAGCGTGCCTGTTCATTTGCTCCAGAAGGCAACATTTTATTTTACTGAACAGTAAGTACAGCTGACCTGTGTTCTGGAGGGAGACATTATCTCTATTTCCAAAGCTATAAACAAACCTTTTCTTTGCTCCAGAGTGAGACACAATCTTCCTGTTCATTGAACAACCCACCTTGAAAAAGTCTAAAACAAATATAGTCAGTGCTTCTGTTATCAAGACATACAAAGATTCACAGCTATTTAACCCTCAACAATAACTAACTTTCTGTAGGCAACTACTCCATCAAATTAGCTGGGATTAGCTTCCTGTATAAGCTTCATAAATCATATCCTCAATCCATTTTGCAAACAAAGGCTTCTTTCAAGAAAAAAGTTTTAAATAACTCTTCTTTAATAAATACATACATACATACATTCTAAAAGCACAAAAACATCTGTTCAAAATCCCTTACCATGTAGAGGCATTTACTTTCCTCTACTTCTCTCTAAAAAAGTGATTTCTTGTGTTTAATAACATAAGTGAGATCCAAATGGCTACTCTACGAAATGAGGTCCAAAAATTAGCTTTGTATGAACAAAATTTTTCTTTCTTTCATCAAACATTTTGTATAATTTAATAATTATCAAAATAATTTCTTTGTTTCTAAAATACTGGTCCCTTCCCTCTGTTCTAATTTCAATTCCATACACAGATTCTTTGTGAAAACCTATCTGGATATTGCTGGAATATTGAGAACATAATTTCATAAATAGAACATCTAAACTTGGGAACAAATGGTTATCCAGCTGCACACTGTTTTGAACAGAGTATTTAGGGGTCTTTGATGAAAAAATGTTTGCTGGATTTGTTCTGCAAAACTTGTCACTCATCCATATCCTACTAAGTTCTTCTTACAGTAAGAATTTTAGATACCTTTTCAATTCAAACCAATATGCTTAATTTTTTAATATAAATTTATTTATTTTAATTGGAGGTTAATTACTTTACAATATTGTATTGGTTTTGCCATACATCAACATGAATCCGGCATAGGTGTACACGTGTTCCCCATCCTGAACCCCCCTCCCTCCTAAATAATTGTATGTGTTCCACAAGCTTTAGAAAGATGTATTCATAATCACTATTCCATTTGAACTGAACAGTTACCCGTGTATTTAAAGCCTCACACATAAAGAGTGTTCCTGATCTAAAAATTAATTTTAAACAACTATTCTCTTATTAATAAGTATTTTTAAGTTAGAGAAAGTACTTTTACCAACTGACTAATCATTAACCTACTTTCCAGTTCCTCTCCTAGAGGTTAGTCATCTTCCATGAAAAATTAAATGGTGTAGCATCACTCAATAATATGAACTTTTCTTGCAAGACAAACTGCAATTTGAAAAAATGTTGGGAGATTCCTCAAACATCATTCTTCTGCTGAATTGAATGACTCTAGCTGCACAAACTCATTATAAAGTAAAATTTAATAGATTATAAAATTTTATATCTGAATAATAAAATTGATCACATTCAGTAAAACTTTATTTATGGCAGAGTTTTGCAACTGGGAATCCAAGATAAGTTCTGGTTGATCAGTCTTTCACCAGGGATGTAAGGCATAATAGATTCCATGTGGGGATCTCCTAAACTTTGCAGGAGCTTTGTAGGTCAATATATAACTCATTCAATACTCTTACGTTTTCAGTAATCTCTCCTTTTGGAATGCAGTTAGACAATTTTAAAAACATAAACGCATTAATTTTTACTAGTTTTTAGGTAAGTAGTTTTAACACATCACAGGTTCATTTTCTATTGATATAAACTGTTTTTAATGCTTCAAAGACAAAAGTATGAAGTTTTATTGAGGACAAAGGTATATACAAATCAGAATGCTCCCTAGAAATAACACTTGAGTGAAAAAGGACAAGTGACCCCTGGATTTAAGAGGTCATTGGTTCAGGATAGAGGGATTAAAGGTAGAACTTGAATCACCATTGACTATTACAAACTTCAAGGGAAGGATGTCACCTGGAGTTAAACTGCACAGGAAAGATAACAGGTATTTTACAGTGGCAGAGAATTTAAATATTCATTTGTAAGCTGAAAAGAAACAAGATGCTCAGGAATTATAGTTTATTACTTTATAGAGATAAAAAGCTGAAAAGAGGTAGAGGAGCCAAGTTTAGTTCACCTCTTTTTCTCTGGTAAGAAGCAAAAGAATTTCCTAGAGGGTTGAGTTTTGAGTGCTTCAGGTAGATACTCTCAGGAGCACACAAATTTTTAAATGCAACATTTGTCCTAGATTTATTCAACAAAGTATCTTCTTTTATTCTGCCAATGTATAGATCAATGTGAAGACTCGGGTGTCCTTCAGAAGTTTGTAGGTTGTTACTAGATTCTCCTTTTTACTCCGTATTGGCATCAACAGCTTTCCTCTTATTAATGAGTCCTTATATTCAGCATCAGGGACTTCAGACTTGGAAACTGCCTTTATTTTATTTCAAATTGGCCCAAATGACTCGAGTCCACTCTTCTGGTTGCCCTGAATATGTGAGGTAAGAACTCCCTAGTAGTAAAATAAGACAGTTAACAGGATGTATCCAAAATATGTTTATTGGGATGGTTTCCCATTCATCTTGATGCCCCGTCTGAAGGAGCATCCTTCTGTAAGCCTCACTTTTCCTCCTATAGTCTGGCAGAGGACAGTAGAGCAGCCAACACAAAAAACACTCTTTGTACCTGGCTAAAGACAGTGGTGATTTCATAGCCTCCTGGTCATTTCAGATCCATGAAATAGGAATTTGGGCTCTGCACCTGGCAGCACTTCTTATGTTTCCTCTTCTCCTCTTCTGGAGAGGGATGAAGCAGATCCTTTGTGAGAGGCATATTCTCGTGGGGAAGTTGTCACTGCCAGAAAGCTTGGTATTAATTTTTTAAATGTTGTATTTCAATTAACATGTACAATATGTTGATGTGATGCACTTATATATTGCAGCTTGATTGCCACTGTAGTGTTAACATCTCTATTATATCACATAATTATCATTTTTGTGGTGAAAATGTTTAAGATTTAGTCTCTTAGCAACTTTGAAGTACAGAACACAGTATTGTAGATGATAAATACTATACTGTGCATTGGATCATCAGGACATAGCAATTGGTTTCAGGCTTGCACGCTTAAACAACATCTCCCCAGTTCCCCCACATCCCAGACCTTGTAACCACCATTATACTGCTTCAACAAGTTCAGCTCTGGAGACACAGGCAACAAACTAAGATACCTATGCTGAGCTTACATTGTTGTGAGGAATTAGGTCAAGAAGGGATGAAAAATAAATTTAAAAATTAAATTACTGGCATTCCTTGAAGATATTGTAGGTTCAGTCTTTAGACTACCACAATAAATGAAAATCATCAAATCAAATTGCATAACTTTTTTGTTTCCCAGTGCATATAAAAGTGAAAAAGTTAGCTTAAAGCTCAACATTCAGAAAACTAAGATCATGGCATCTGGTCCCATCACTTCATGGCAAATAGATGGAGAAACAGTGGAAACAGTGGCTGACTTTACTTTTCTCGGCTCCAAAATCACTGCAGATGG
>NW_011495021.1:4831325-4841663 GCF_000754665.1 Bison bison bison
TGGTTTTTCCAGTGGTCATGTATGGATGTGAGAGTTGGACTATAAAGAAAGCTGCTGCTGCTGCTGCTGCTGCTAAGTCGCTTCAGTCATGTCGGACTCTGTGAGATCCCATAGATGGAAGCCAATCACGTTCCCCCATCCCTGGGATTCTCCAGGCAAGAACACTGGAGTGGGTTGCCATTTCCTTCTCCAATGCATGAAAGTGAAAAGTGAAAGTGAAGTTGCTCAGCCGTGTCCGACTCTTAGTGACCCCATGGACTGCAGCCTACCAGGCTCCTCCATCCATGGGATTTTTCAGGCAAGAGTACTGGAGTTGGGTGACATTGCCTTCTCTGAAAGAAAGCTCAGTGCCCAAGAATTAATGCTTTTGAACTGTGGTGTTGGAGAAGACTTTTGAGAGTCCCCTGGGCTGCAAGAAGGTCCAACCAGTCCATCCTAGCGGAGATCAGTCCTGGGTGTTCGTTGGAAGGGCTGATGCTGAACCTTAAACTCCAATACTTTGGCCACCTGATGCGAAGAACTGACTAACTGGAAAAGACCCTGATGCTGGGAAAGACTGAGGGCAGGAGGAGAATGGGACGACAGAGGATGAGATGGTTGGATGGCATTATGGACTCAGTGGACATGGGTTTGGTGAACTCCGGGAGTTGGTGATGGACAGGGAGGCCTGGCATGCTGTAATTCATGGGGTTGCAAAGAGTCAGACACGACTGAGTGACTGAACTGTATATAAAAACTGTGTTTACACTCTACTGTAGCATATTTAAACATGCAAAGAATTATGTCTGAAAAACAATGCACATACTTTAAATATTACTACAAAACGCTAGCCATCATCTGAGACTTCAGTAAGTAATTGTAGTAACAAAGATCATTGATCATAGATCACCATAACAAATATAATAATGAAAAAGTTTAAAATATTAAGAGAATTACCAAAATGTGATACAGAGACATGAAGTAATCAAATACTCCTGGGAAAAATACGGTGTCAGGAGACACTCAAAGTAGGGTTGTCACAACCTTCAATTTGCTTTTTTTTTTTTTTTAAGGCAATATCTGCAAAGTGAAATAAAATGAGGTATGCCTGTAGTTTGTTAGATATTAACAGTCATGAAAAAGAGGGAAAATTGAATAATGGCAGATAAGAAACAATAGAACAAAATAAGGCAAGGTGGTGTTGGGGTTGGTGAACCTCTTAGAGTAGTCAATAAAGAATTGGTATAGTTTTCATTGAGAAGTAAGAACTATATAGAGATTCTTAAGACATTTCTAAATATTGAATACTAGGATTTACCTTCTTAACTTTCACATATAACATCAGTCAGTCAGTTAAGTTGCTCAGTCATGTCCAACTCTTTGCAACCCCATGGAAAGAGGCATGCCAGGCTTCCCCTGTCCATCACCAACTCCCAGAGTTTACTCAAACTCATGTCCATTGAGTCCATGATGCCATCCAACCACCTCATCCTCTGTCGTCCCCTTCTACTCCAGCCTTCAATCTTTCCCAGTATCAGGATCTTTTCAAATGAGTCAGTTGTTCATATCAAGTGGCTAAAGTATTAGAGTTTCAGCTTCAGTTTCAGTCCTTCCAATGAATATTCAGGACTGACTTCATTTAGGATAGACTGGTTGGATCGCCTTGCAGTCCAAGGGACTCTCAAGAGTCTTCTCCGACACCACAGTTCAAAAGCATCAATCCTTTGGCACTCAGCTTTCTTTATAGTCCAACTCTCAAGTCCGTACATAACTACTGGAAAAACCATTGCTTTGACCAGATGGACTTTTGTTGGCAAAGTATTGTCTCTGCTTTTTAATATGCTGTTTAGGTTAATCATAACTTTCCTGCCAAGGAGTAAACGTCTTTTAATTTCATGGCTGCAGTCACCATCTGCAGTGATTTTGGAGGCCCCCCAAAAGTAAAGTCTGCCACTGTTTCCACTGTTTCCCCTCTATTTGCCATGAAGTGAAGAGACTGGATGCCATGATCTTAGTTTTCTGAATGCTGAGTTTTAAGCCAAACTTTTTACTCTCCTCTTTCACTTTCATCAAGAGGCTCTTTCATTCTTCTTCACCTTCTGCCATGAGGGTGGTGTCATCTGCATATCTGAGGTTATTGATACTTCTGTTGGAAATCTTGATTCCAGCTTGTGCTTCATCCAGCCCAGCATTTCTCATGATATATAACATACATGTGTGCTAAGCCACTTCAGTCCTGTTTGACTCTATGACCCTATGGACTTTGCCCACCAGGCTCCTCTGTCCATGAGATTATCCAGGCAAGAATACTGGTTTTGGGGCTGGGCAGTCCTAAGATGGTGGAGGAATAGGACGGGGAGACCACTTTCTCCCCCACAAATTCATTGAAAGAACATTTGAAAGCTGAGCAAATTCCACAAAATAACTTCTGAATGCTGGCAGAGGACATCAGGCACCCAGAAAGGCAGCCCGTTGTCTTCTAAAGGAGGTAGGACAAAATATAAAAGATAAAAAGAGAGATAAAAGAGTTAGGGACAGAGACCCATCCCAGGAAGGGAGTCTTAAATGAGGAGAAGTTTACAAACACCAGGAAACCCTCTCACCAGTAGGTCTGTTGGGGAGTTTTGGAATCTCAGACAGCAACATAACTGGGAGGAAAAATAAATAAATAAATAAAACCACAGATTGCATGCCTAACAGCAATTCCCAGCAGAGAAGTAGCCCAGATGCTTGCATCCACCACCAGCAAGCAGGGAGGCACCAGCTGCATTGCTTAGGGTAAGGACCGGGCCTGAATGCCCTAAGGGCAATCTGAGGGAGCTAATGTGAGATAGCAATCCAAACTGGGATAGCCAGAGAGAGAAAAGAGAGAGCGAGGGAGAGAACTATCCTGCAAAAAATCCTAACCTAAGGCACTGCCAGCCTGCTCACAGAAAAAAGGACTAAGCGAATAACAGAAGAGAGCTAGCTGGCTGTGAACTGGCCCATCCCCCCCCCCCAACTGGAGGCAGGGAGGAAGGTGGAGGGCAGCCAGAGCCAGAAAGGGGCAATCTCAGCCCCAGAGATGGCACCTCTACCAAACTGCAAGCAGGCTGCCAGTTGTTAACCAAGACTTCTTGGGACTCTGGACAGTTGACATCCACCAGGAGGGTCACAACCAGAGATCAGCTCCCCAGAAGGGACACGCGGCACACCTGAGATGGGCACGCATGCTGCCACCCAGGAAACCGAGTGTCTGGGACAAGGGAGGTGATAAGATGCACCCCCCACCTAGGGAGCGTGCGCTTGCAAAGCACCTGGTTGCCTGAGCTGCTCGGACCTGGGAAGTGGACAAAATGCTGGCCCAACAGAGTCTGTGCCTTTGTGGATGCCCGAGAACCTGAACCTGAGCGGGTTAGACCTGGGAAGGGCACACAACCAGGGCCAACTTTAGACAGTTCCCCTGTACAGCAACCTAGATACTGAGCAGTGTAGACTGGGAAAGCACACACTCTATGACAGGGGACAAACCCAGTGTGGCCGAGACAATGCAAGCACTCCACACACATACCAGTGATATTTGTTTGCAATGCTCCACCCTTCCCACAGCACGACTGAACAAGTGAGCCTAAATAAGTAACCACCGTCGCCCCCTTGTGTCCGGGTGGAAATCAGACACTGAAGAGACCTGCAAACAGAAGCAACTAAAATAAACAGAGGGAACCACTTTGGAAGTGACAGGTGCAACAGGTGCAACAGATTAAAACCCTGCAGATGACATGATCCTCTACATAGAACACCCTAAAGACTCCACCAGAAAATTACTAGAGCTAATCAATGAATATAGTAAAGTTGCAGGATATAAAATCAACACACAGAAATCCCTTGCATCCCTATACACTAACAATGAGAAAATAGAAACAGAAATTAAGGAAGCAGTTCCATTCACCATTGCAACCAAAAGAATAAAATACTTAGGAATATATCCACCTAAAGAAACAAAAGACCTATATATAGAAAACTATGAAAGACTGATGAAAGAAATCAAAGAGGACACAAATAAATGGAGAAATATACCATGTTCATGGATGGAAGAATCAGTATAATAAAAATGAGTATATTACCCAAAGCAATCTATAGATTCAATGCAATCCCTATCAAGCTACCAACGGTATTTTTCACAGAACTAGAACAAATAATTTCACAATTTGTATGGATAAAAAAAAAAACTCAAATAGCCAAAGCAATCTTGAGAAAGAAGAATGGAAATGGAGGAATCAACCTGTTTGACTTCAGGTTATACTACAGTTCAGTTCAGTTCAGTTCAGTCACTCATTTGTGTCTGACTCTTTGCGACCCCATGAATTGCAGCATGCCAGGCCTCCCTGTCCATCACCAACTCCGGGAGTTCACTCAAACTCATGTCCATCGAGTCAGTGATGCCATCCAGCCATTTCATCCTCTGTCATCCCTTTCTCCTCCTGCCCCCAATCCCTCCCAGCATCCGAATCTTTTCCAATGAGTCAACTCTTCGCATGAGGTGGCCAAAGTACTGGAGTTTCAGCTTTAGCATCAGTCCTTCCAAAGAACACCAAGGACTGATCTCCTTCAGAATGGACTGGTTGGATCTCCTTGCAGTCCAGGGGACTCTCAAGAGTCTTCTCCAACACCACAGTTCAAAATCATCAATTCTTCGGTGCTCAGCTTTCTTCACAGTCTAACTTTCACATCATACATGACTACTGGAAAAATCATACTTTGTAGTATTTTTGGCTTTACTACAAAGCTATACAAAGTATAGTACTGGCACAAAGACAGAAATATAGATCAACGGAACAAAAAAGAAAGCCCAGAGATAAATCCATGCACCTATGGACACTTTATCTTTGACAAAGGAGTCAAGAATATACAATGGAGAAAAGACAATCTTTAACAAGTGGGGCTGGAAAAACTGGTCAAGCACCTGTAAAAGAATGTAACTAGAACACTTTCTAACATCATACACAAAAAATAAACTCAAAATGGATTAAAGATCTAAATGTAAGACCAGAAACTATAAAACTCCTAGAGGAGAACATAGGCAAAACACTCTCTGACATAAGTGACAGCAGGATCCTCTATAACCTGCCTCCCAGAGTAATGGAAATAAAAGCAAAAAGAAACAAATGAGACCTAATTTAAGTTAAAAACTTTTGCACAACGAAGGAAACTATAAGCAAGGTAAAAAGACAGCCTTCAGAATGGGAGAAAATAATAGCAAATGAAGCAACTGACAAAGAATTAATCTCAAAAATATACAAGCAATTCCTGTAGCTCAATTCCAGAAAAATAAATGACCCAATCAAAAAATGGGCCAAAGAACTAAACAGACATTTCTCCAAAGAAGCCCTACAGATGTCTAACAAATACATGGAAAGATGCTCAACATCACTCATTATCAGAGAAAAGCAAATCAAAACCACAATGAGGTACCCCTTAACACAGTCAGAATGGCTGTTATCCAAAAGTCTACAAACAATAAATGCTGGAGAGGATGTGGAGAAACTTACACTTATACTGTTGGTGGGAATGCAAACTAGTACAGCTACTATGGAGGACAGTGTGGAGATTCCTTAAAAAACTAAAAATAGAACTGCCATATGACCCAGCAATCCCACTGCTGGGCATACACACTGAGAAAACCAGAATTGAAAGAGACACATGTATCCCAATGTTCATCACAGTCTGTTTATAATAGCCAGGATATGGAAGCAACCTAGATGTCCATCCGCAGACAAATGGATAAGAAAGCCTTGATACATATACACAATGGAGTATTACTCAGCCATTAAAAAGAATACATTTGAATCAGTTCCAAAGAGGTGGATGAAATTGGAGCTTATTATACAGAGTGATGTGAGTCAGAAAGAAAAACACCAATACAGTATACTAACACATATATATGGAATTTAGAAAGATGGTAATAATAACCTTACATATGAGACAGCAAAAGAGACACATATGTATAGAACAGTCTTTTGGACTCTGTGGGAAAAGGCAAGGGCTGGATGATTTGAGAGAATAGCATTGAAACATGTGTATTATCATATGTGAAACAGATTGCCAGTCCAGGTTTGATGCATGAACAGGGTGCTCAGGGCTGGTACACTGGGATGACCCAGATGGATGGGATGGGGAGGGAGGTGGGAAGGGGGTTCAGGATGGAACACATGTACACACATTGCTGATTCATGTCAATGTATGGTAAAAACCACTACAATATTGTACAGTAACTAGCCTCCAATTAAAAAAAAAAAAAAAAAGAATACTGGTGTGTGTTGCCATGCCCTCTTCCAGGGGATCTTCAAGAACGGGATCAAACCCGCATATCTTGCCTTGTCAGGCAAGTTCTTTGCCACTAGTGCCACCTGAAAGGCTCCCATATAGCATACTGCAGTGTTAATTATATCTATCATGTTGCACATTACATCCCCAATACTTATTTATAGCTGAAAGTTTGCAGTACCTTTTGACTGTCATCATCCAATTTCTCCTTCCCTCATACGAGGTGATGGATGTTCCCTAAGCCTAATGTGATAATTATGTAATGATCATTATGCTATATATCTTAAACTTATATACTACTGTTAAGTCAATTATATCTAAAAACTGGAAGAAAAACTACTGCATTTCACAATAATTAAAATAGTTAAAATTCAACAGTGCTGCTTTCATTCCGACTCTTTTGCAACCCCATGAACTGTAGCCATGTCCATGGGATTTCCCAGGCAAGGATACTGAAGTAGGTTGTCATTTCCTTCTCCAGGGGACCTTCCTGACCCAGAGATCAATCCCGTGTCTCCTGCATTGCAGGTAGATTCTTTACAGCTGAGCCACCAAGGAAGCCCCAAATTCTACATTATTGCATATTATATGTGAGTGAGTGAAAGTTGCTCAGTTATGTCTGACTCTTTGCGACTCCATGAACTATACAGTCCATGGACTTGTCTAGGTCAGAATACTACAGTGGGTAACCCTTCCCTTCTCCAGGGGATCTTCCCAACCCAGGGATCAAACCCAAGTCTCCCACATTGTAGGCAGATTCCTTACCAGCTGAACCACAAGGGAAGCCCATATAACATAGTTATGTTATATAATAGAGATTCTACCTATACAAACATAAACAAAATTGGAAGGTAATAATGTAAAAAGGATTTGTGTCTTTTAAACAACATTAAAAGTATATTTCAAAAATAGATTTAAATATAATAATATATTTAAATATAACATAATATATTTCAGTATAATATACTTCAATATAATAATATAAAATGAATAGAGGATATATTCTCAAAAAAAGAACTACAGATGAGTTATAAACATTATATAGAATATGGATACACATAAATGAAAAATTGTGAATTGCAATCATGGGATATTCCTTTTTACATATAAAAATTTGCAAATAACTTTTAAAAGGCAATAGTCAATGCTGGGAAATATTTTGTGATAAACTAGTATGCAGTACTCATTAAAGTAGGATACAGCTTTCTGGAAAGCAATGTATATATAAAGAGTCCTTATATGATGAACATAATGATTCAAAAATTTTTTTACAAAAAGTACTTAACAGAATATGCTCACAACATAAAATAATATAAAAAATCCAAGTCACAAAATGATCTCAAGTTTGTACAACGCATATAAATGTTTGTGAAAATAAACAGAGATGAAATACACATGACTCTAGAATTCACAGTTTCATTTATTTATGCAAATAAATTCTTTCAGTTCTCATCTAATGAGACAATGCCTTAGGAGTTATAATACAAGAGGGAATTAAGAGTGACCAACCATAGCCAACTGCCTAGCATCCAAAGTACAACACAGATTTATCTGTTCTGAATTTCATATTACATGTGTTATGTGCGAAGTGAAGTAGAAGTCACTCAGTCGTGTCAGATTCTTTGCAATCCCATGGACTATAGCCCACAATGCTCCTTTGCCTATGGAATTTCCCAGGCAAGAATAATGGAATGGGTTGCTATTTTATTCTCCATATGTATAATGCTTTTTGTCAATTTGGAAATTTTTCCATTAGTCCTCCAGAGAAATTTACAACAAACAATTTATAACAAAACTACTCTTCGTGAATGATTAAATTTACAACAAACAAAAAAGCAACAAATATCAGTGACTAAATTTCAGAAATTTACAAAAAAAATCAGTGATTAAATTGAAGAACTAAAATAAAGATATCACTTTACTTTATGCACACACTAAGGGAACTAATCTGGCAGAAGTTCAGCTCTATTTCCAGAACAACACTGCTACCCTGAATGATTCTGCTTCTTTATATACTTAAAAAATGAAAATAAAAGATTTAGAGAAGTGTTTCAGTGAGGCCCCTAAGCAGTATTACAAAACTTTACATTGGACATACAAATATTAACTTTAAAAATATTCATGAAAATTCAAAAGGCTATTAATTTGTGATATGATATATTTAGAAAACATGGAACTTAATTAACAAATGTGATTCAAGGGAAAACAACCAGCCTACATAGAGTGAAGTCACCACTGCAAATAAGGGCTAAGGGCTTTAAGAAGCATTTCTATTTTTGTTATGTAAGTTTTATCATGTAAGTTTGGTTTAGCTGACAAGTAGATATGAAAGGTTTCATTTCTGAGCTAAAGAGACTCAGAAAAGTGGATTAGAGGCTAGGAAAAGGAATCAATAGGGAGAAAACATGTTCATTAACATATAAGATCTGTAGTTCAGCAATTATCAATGAATGAATTGATAAGCTTATCAATTACCATAGCTTTGATTTTTTAGGTCTGGGGCAGTTCCCAGTAGATGTTACAATACTAAAAAAAGAAAGAACATAGCTTAGTTGTATCAGACTCTTTGCGACCCCATGGACTATACAGTCCATGGAATTCTGCAGACCAGAATACTGGAGTGGGCAGCCTTTCTCTTCTTCAGGGATCTTCCTAACCCAGGGATCAAACCCTGGTCTCCTGCATTGCAGGCGGATTTTTAACAGCTGAGCCACAAGGGAAGCCCACTATACTAATAATGCAAAGTTTATTTTGGTGTCAAATTAATTTTAATACCTCCATAAATTACATTTGCTGTAAGCTTGTAGGTTCATTAAAGGCCTAAAGGGATCAATTAAACTAGTGCATTATGTACTAGAAACTATATGCTCAGACTATACCTTTTTTAAAAGTCACATTAATAACAAGAAAATGTTAATGTTACTTTTTGGATCTTTTAATAAACTCTATTCACCTTTAGATAATTTTCCTTCAGAAAATGTTTATATTACTCATTTCACTTCCTACCTTTTCCAGACATTTTCACAAATCTTTCTACAAGAGTTTGATTGTTTTTTCTTTTTGTATAACTCTGTACAATAAAAGACTTATGTTGCTGCTGCTGCTAAGTCACTTCAGTCATGTCCGACTCTGTGCGACCCCAGAGATGACAGCCCACCAGGATCCCCCGTCCCTGGGATTCTCCAGGCAAGAACACTGGAGTGGTTGCCACTTCCTTCTCCAATGCATGAAAGTGAAAAGTGAAAGTGAAGTCGCTCAGTTGTGTCCGACTCTTAGCGACCCCATGGACTGCAGCCTACCAGGCTCCTCCATCCATGGGATTTTCCAGGCAAGAGTACTGGAGTGGGGTGCCATTGCCTTCTCCAAGACTTGTTAGCCTAGTAAATTTTTCAGCAGGAAGTTGTTAAGAAACAAACTATCCAAAAGAAAGGAGCAACTCTTCTGGAAATCAAGGCCAACTTCATTAAAAGTAAAGAGTCCTGGAGTTGAAGTTCAGTTCAGTCACTCAGTCATGTCTGACTCTTTGTGACCCCATGAATCGCAGCACGCCAGGCCTCCCTGTCCGTCATCAACTCCCTGAGTTTACACAAATTCACTTCCATCGAGTCAGTGATGCCATCCAGCCATCTCATCCTCTGTCATCCCCTTCTCCTCCTGCCCCCAATCCCTCCCAGCATAAGGGTCTTTTCCAATATGTCAACTCTTCACATGAGGTGGCCAAAGTATTGGAGTTTCAGCTTCAGCATCAGCCCTTTCAATGAATACCAGAACTGATCTCCTTTAGGATGGACTGACTGGATGTCCTTGCAGTCCAAGGGACTCTCAAGAGTCTTCTCCAACACCACAGTTCAAAAATATCAATTCTTCGGCACTCAGCTTCCTTCACAGTCCAACTCTCACATCCATACATGACCACTGGAAAAACCATAGCCTGGACTAGACGGACCTTTGTTGGCAAAGTAATGTCTCTGCTTTTGAATATGCTATCTAGGTTGATCATAACTTTCCCTCCAAGGAGTAAGCGTCGTTTAATTTCATGGCTGCAATCATCATCTG
>NW_011495021.1:4841763-4846393 GCF_000754665.1 Bison bison bison
TAAAGTCTGATACTGTTTCCACTGTTTCCCCATCTATTTCCCATGAAGTGATGGGACCAGATACCATGATCTTCGTTTTCTGAATGTTGAGCTTTAAGCCAACTTTTTCCAAATGCAAATATTGGCCTTGTTGTATACTAGTGAAAAGAAGCCATAAGGGCATCAGATCAGATCAGTCACTCAGTCATGTCCGACTCTTTATGACCCCATGAATTGCAGCACGCCAGGCCTCCCTGTCCATCACCAACTCCTGGAGTTCACTGAGACTCACGTCCATCGAGTCCGTGATGCCATAAGGGCATAGAGAAAATAAATATGTTGAATGTCTGCTGTCTGAATCAGCACTGTTGGGCAATACATACTAATCTCTTATTCAGTCCTCAAAGTATTATTTCTAATATACAAATATAGATCTAAGACTCACTGTCTAGACAATGTGATCAAGATCACTTGAAGTGATATGTTAGTCGCTCAGTCATGTCAGACTCCTTGTAACCCCATGGACAGGGGCTTGCCAGGCTCTTCCACCCGTGGGATTTTCCAGGTAAGAATACTGGAGTGGGTTGCTGTTTCCTTCTCCAGGGGATCTTCCCAACCCAGGGATCGAACCCAGGTCTCCTGAATTCCAAGCACACTCTTTACCATCTGAGCCACCAGGGAAACTCAAGATTACATAGGTAATAGATAATAAGACCAAGTTTTCAATCCAGATCTCTCTAATCCTAATGATGTTCATATAAAACATGGTTCAGACCAAAGACTGAGGGAAAAAAAATACAAACAGATGCCAGTGAGCAAGGTGTGTTTGGGGATTAGTGCAGCCACCAAAGGATGTGGGAGCTGCCTAGAGGGGCTTCCAGTGAACTTAAACTATTTTTATTTTGCTCTTACTTAGATATTTTATATTTGCCCATTTTTACCAGTTCTTTGTACCTGTGGCTCTTACATAACTATAAAGCAAATCAAATATACAAATAAATAATATTATAAAAGAAAAACACCTATAGGGAAAAATAAACATGTCATGTTTTACATTTTTTCAGATACAGTTTTACTTGCTATATAAACATATGCACATAGATATGTATGTGTATTTATATAGATGTTTTGTAATTTAGATGTATACATAGATTTTTGAATAGACATGAATGTTATAGGCATTTGCTAGAGAACATTTAAGTATTCCAATTTCCTCAAACAAGTTTGGACAAAATGATTTTTCAGATTCCTTCCAGCATTACACATCCTATTATCTGAAATGATTACTATTTTTTTTTATTTGTTATCAATTTTGTACCTTTAAAAACCCAATCTTCAGGACCCATTTTTACTTGGGAGCAAGATTACTGGCTTGACTGTTCTCTCCCCCTTAGGACTCTCCTTTTTCTCCACCAGGTCGCCTCTATCTCCTCCCTCCCCCTTCTCTTCTCTACCCAACTCTGTGAATCTCTGTGTGTTCCAAACCATGGAGAACACTTAAGGAACTGATTACTGGCTGGATCTGTCTCTCTCCTTTGATTCCCCCTCTTTTCCTCCTGGTCACCTCTATCTCCCTCCTCCCTCTTCTCTTCTCCATGTAACTCTATGAACTTCTCTGTGTGTCCCTCACTGTGGAGAAACTTTTCATCTTTAACCTAGATGTTTTATCATCAGTGCTGTATAGATGGACAACTCTTGAGGCTACTGTAAGAATAAGACTGAAAACCAGAGGCAGAAGGCTTAAGTCCAAATCCTGAGAACACCAGAGAACTCCTGACTCCAGGGAACATTAATCCACAGGAGCTCATCAAACGCCTTCATACCTACACTGAAACCAAGCACCACCCAAGGGCCAACAAGTTCCAGAGCAAGACATACCATGCAAATTCTTCAACAACACAGGAACATAGCCCTGAGCTTCAATATGCAGGTTGCCCAAAGTCACTCCAAACCCATTAACATTTCATAACTCATTACTGGACACTTCATTGCACTCCAAAGAGAAGAAATCCAGCTCCACTCACCAGAACACTGACACAAGCTTCCCTAACCAGGAAACCTTGACAAGCCACCCATCCAACCCCACCCACAGCAAGGAAACTCCACAATAAAGAGAACTCCACGAACTGCCAGAATACAGAAAAGCCACCCCAAACACAGCAATATAAACAAGATGAAGAGGCAGAGAAATATCCAGAAGGTAAAGGAACAGGAAAAATGCCCACCAAACCAAACAAAAGAGGAAGAGATAGGGAATCTATCTGAAAAGAATTTCAAATAATGATAGTGAAAATGATCCAAAATATTTAAAATAAAATGGAGTTACAGATAAATAGCCTGGAGAGAAGGATTGAGAATACACAAGAAAGGTTTAACAAGGACCTAGAAGAAAGAAAAAAGAGTCAATATATAATGAATGATGCAATAAATGAGATCAAAAACACTCTGGATGGAACCAACAGTAGAATAACAGAGGCAGAAGATAGGATAAGTGAGGTAGAAGATAGAAGGGTAGAAATAAATAAAGCAGAGAGGAAAAAAGAAAAATGAATTAAAAGAAATGAGGACAACCTCAGAGGCCTCTGGGACAATGTTAAATCCCCCAACATTCAATCATAGGAGTCCTAGAAGAAGAAGACAAAAGGAAAGGCCATGAGAAAACACTTGAGGAGATAATAGTTGAAAACTTCCTTAAAATGGGGAAGGAAATAATCACCCAAGTCCAAGAAACCCAGAGAGTCTAAAACAGGATAAACCCAAGGCAAAACACCCCAAGACACATATTAATCAAATTAACAAAGATCAAACACAAAGAACAAATATTAAAAGCAGCAAGGGAAAAGAACAAATAACACACAAGGGATTCCCATAAGGATAACAGCTGATCTTTCAATAGAAACTCTTCAGGCCAGGAGGGAATGGCAGGACATACTTAAAGTGATGAAAGAGAAAAACCTACAACTCAGATTACTGTACCAAGCAAGGATCTTATTCAAATATGAAGGAGAAATCAAAAGCTTTACAGATAAGCAAAAGCTGAGAGAATTCAGCACCACCAAACAAGCACTCCAACAAATGCTAAAGGGTCTTCTCTAGACAGGAAACACAGAAAGGGTATATAAACTCAAACCCAAAACAACAAAGTAAATGGCAATGGGATCATACTTAGCAATAATTGCCTTAAATGTAAATGGGTTGAATGCCCCAACCAAAAGACAAAGACTGGCTGAATGGATACAGAAACAAGACCCTATATATACTTTCTACAAGAGACCCACCTCAAAACAGGGGACACATACAGACTGAAAGTGAAGGGCTGGGAAAAGATATTCCATGCAAATAGAGACCAAAAGAAAGCAGGAGTAGCAATACTCATATCAGATAAAATAGACTTTAAAATAAATGCTGTGAAAAGAGACAAAGAAGAACACTACATAATGATCAAAGGACCAATCCAAGAAGAAGATATAACAATTATAAATATATATGCACCCAACATAGGAGCACCACAATATGTAAGGCAAAGGTTAACAAATATGAAAGGGGAAATTAACAATGACACAATAATAGTGGGAGACTCTAATACCCCACTCACACCTATGGATAGATGAACTAAACAGAAAATTAACAAGGAAACACAAACTTTAAATGATACAATGGAACAGTGAGACCTAATTGATATCTATAGGACATTTCACCCCAAAACAATGAATTTCACCTTTCTTTCAAGGGCACACGGAACCTTCTCCAGGATAGATCACCTCCTGGGCCATAAATCTAGCCTTAGTGTATTCAAAAAAATTGAAATCATTCCAAACATCTTTTCTGACCACAATGCAGTAAGATTATATCCCAATTACAGGAGAAAACCTATTAAAAATTCCAACATATGGAGGCTGAACAACACACTGCTGAATAACCAACAAATCACAGAAGAAATCAAAATATGCATAGAAACAAAAGAAAATGAAAACACAACAACCCAAAACCTGTGGGACATTGTAAAACCAGTGCTAAGGGGAGGTTCACAGCAATACAGGCATGCCTCAAGAAACAAGAAAAAAGTCAAATAAATAACCTAACTGTACACATGAAGTAACTAGAAAAGGAAGAAGTGAAGAACTCCAGGGTTAGTAGAAGGAAAGAAATCTTAAAAATTAGGACAGAAATAAATGCAAAAGAAACAAAAGAGACCATAGCAAACATCAACAAAGCTAAAAGCTGGTTCTTTGAGAAGATAAATAAAATTGACATACTATTAGCCAGATTCATCAAGGAAAAAAAGGGAAAGAATCAAATCAACAAAATTAGAAATGAAAATGGAGAAATCACAATAGACAACAAAGAAATATAAAGGATCATAAGAGACTACTATCAGCAATTATATGCCAATAAAATGGACAACGTGGAAGAAATGGACAAATTCTTAGAAAAGTACAACTTTCCAAAACTGAACCAGGAAGAAATAGAAAATCTTAACAGACCCATCACAAGCACAGAAATTGAAACTGTAATCAGAAATCTTCCAGCAAACAAAAGCCCAGGTCCAGACGGCTTCACAGCTGAATTCTACCAAAAATTTAGAGAAGAGCTAACACCTATCCTGCTCAAACTCTTCCAGGAAATTGCAGAGGAAGGTAAATTTCCAAAC
>NW_011495021.1:4846504-4855603 GCF_000754665.1 Bison bison bison
ATTAAAGATCATACATCATTACCAAGTGGGCTTTATCCCAAGGATGCAAGGATTCTTCAATATCCACAAATCAATCAATGTAATACACCATATTAACAAATTGAAAAATAAAAACCATATGATTATCTCAAAAGATACAGAGAAAGCCTTTGACAAAATTCAACATCCATTTATGATAAAACCCTCCAGAAAGCAGGAATAGTAGGAACATACCTCAACATAATAAAAGCTATATATGACAAACCCACAGCAAACATTATCCTCAATGGTAAAAAATTGAAAGCATTTCCTCTAAAGTCAGGAACAAGACAGGGTGCACACTTTCACCACTATTATTCAACATAGTTTTGGAAGTTTTGGCCACAGCAATCAAAACTCAAAAAGAAATAAAAGGAATCCAGTTTGGAAAAGAAGAAGTAAAACTCTCACTGTTTGCAGATGACATGATCCTCTACACAGAAAACCCTAAAGACTCCACCAGAAAATTACTAGAGCTAATCAATGAATATAGTAAAGTTGCAAGATATAAAATCAATACATAGAAATCCTTTGCATTCCTATACACCAACAATGAGAAAACAGAAACAGAAATTAAGGAAAGAATTCCATTCACCATTGCAACAAAAAGAATAAAATACTTAGGGATATATCTACCTAGTTTTTCCAGTGGTCATGTATGGATGTGAGAGTTGGACTATGAAGAAAGCTGAGCGCAGAAGAATTGATGCTTTTGAAATGTGGTGTTGGAGAAGACTCTTGAGAGTCCTTTGGACTACAAGGAGATCCAACCAGTCCATTCTGAAGGAGATCAGCCCTGGGATTTCTTTGGAAGGAATGATGTTAAAGCTGAAACTCCAGTGCTTTGGCCACCTCATGCAAAGAGTTGACTCACTGGAAAAGACTCTGATGCTGGGAGGGATTGGGGTCAGGAGGAGAAGGGGACGACAGAAGATGAGATGGCTGGATGGCATCACTGACTCGATGGACGTGAGTCTGAGTGAACTCCGGGAGTTGGTGATGGACAGGAAGGCCTGGCGTGCTGCGATTCATGGGGTCACAAAGAATCGGACACGACTGAGTAACTGAACTGAACTAACAACTGAAAAAAAAACAAAAGACCTATATATAGAAAACTATAAAATACTGGTGAAAGAAATCAAAGAGGACACTTATAGATGGAGAAATATACCGTGTTCATGGATCGGAAGAATCAATATAGTGAAAATGAGTATACTACCCAAAGCAATCTATAGATTCAATGCAATGCCTATCAAGCTACCGACGGTATTTTTCACAGAGCTAGAACAAATAATTTCACAGTTTGTATGGAAATACAAAAAACCTTGAATAGGCAAAGCAATCTTGAGAAAGAAGAATGGAACTGGAGGAATCAACCTGCCTGACTTCAGGCTCTATTACAAAGCCGCAGTCATCAAGACAATATGGTACCGGCACAAAGACAGAAATATAGATCAATGGAACAAAATGGAAAGCCCAGAGATAAATCCACGCACCTATGGACACCTTATTTTTGACAAAGGAGGCAAGAATATACAATGGAGAAAAGACAATCTCTTTAACAAGTGGTACTGGGAAAACTGGTCAACCACTTGTAAAGGAATGAAACTAGGACACTTTCTAACACCATTCACAAAAATAAACTCAAAATGGATTAAAGATCTAAATGTAAGACCAGAAACTATAAAACTCCCAGAGGAGAACACAGGCAAAACACTCTCCAACATAAATCACATCAGGATCCTCTCTGACCCACCTACCAGAATATTGGAAATAAAAGCAAAAATAAACAAACGGGACCTAATTAAACGTAAAAGCTTCTGGAAAACAAAGGAAACTATAAGCAAGGTGAAAAAACAGCCTTCAGAATGGGAGAAAATAATAACAAATGAAGAAACTGACAAAGAATTAATCTCAAAAATATACAAGCAACTCCTGCAGCTCAATTCCAGAGAAATAAACAACCCAATCAAAAAATGGGCCAAAGAACTAAACAGACATTTCTCCAAAGAAAACATACAGATGGCTAACAAACACATGAAAAGATGCTCAACATCACTCATTATCAGAGAAATGCAAATCAAAACCACAATAAAGTACCATCTCACACTGATCAGAATAGCTGTCATCAAAAAGTCTACAAACAATAAATGCTGGAGAGGGTGTGGAGAAAAGGGAACCCTCTTACACTGGTGGTGGGAATGCAAACTAGTACAGCCACTATGGAGAACAGTGTGCAGATTCCTTAAAAAACTGGTAATAGAACTGCCATATGACCCAGCAATCCCACTGCTGGGCATACACGCTGAGGAAACCAGAATTGAAAGAGAAATGTGTACCCCAGTGTTCATCGCAGCACTGTTTACAACAGCCAGGACATGGAAGCAACCTAGATGCCCATCAGCAGATGAATGGATAAGAAAGCAGTGGTACATATACACAATGGAGTATTACTCAGCCATTAAAAAGAATACATTTGAATCAGTTCTAATGAGGTGGATGAAGCTGGAACCAATTATACAGAGTAAAGTAAGCCAGAAAGAAAAACACCAATACAGTATAATAATGCATATATATGGAATTTAGAAAGATGGTAAATGTAACCCTGTATTCGAGACAGTAAAAGAGACACAGATGTATAGAATAGTCTTTTGGACTCTGAAGAGGGCGAGGGTGAAATGATTTGGGAGAATGGCAGTGAAACATGTGTATTATCATATGTAAAATGAATCGCCAGTCCAGTTTCAATGCATGATACAGGAAGCTTGGGGCTGGTGCACTGGGATGACCCAGAAGGATGGTATGGGGAGGGAGGTGGGAGGGGGATTCAGGATGGGGAACACATGTACACCTGTGGCCGATTCATGTCAACGTATGGCAAAACCAATACAATATTGTAATGTAATTAGCCTCCAATTAAAATAAATAAATTTATATTAAAAATAAAGAAAGAAAGAAAAGAAAATTGTGGCTATCTGAACTGATTGCTATTTTTTTAATTTATTTATTTTAATTGGAGGCTAATTACATTACAATATTGTAGTGGTTTTTGACATACGTTGATATGAATCAGCCACGGGTGTACATGTGTTCCCCATCCTGAACCACCCCCCCACTTCCCTCCCCATCCCATCCCTCAGGGTCATCCCAGTGCACCAGCCCCGAGCACCCTGTCTCATGCATTGAACCTGGACTGGTAATCTGTTTCACATATGATAATATACATGTTTCAATGCTATTCTCTCAAATCATCCTGCCTTCACCTTCTCCCACAGAGTCCAAAAGACTGTTCTTTACATCTGTGTCTCTTTTGTTGTCTCTCATATAGGGTCATCATTGCCATCTTTCTAAAGTCCACATATGTGCATTAATATACTGTATTGGTATTTTTCTTTCTGCTTACTTCCCTCTGTATAATAGGCTCCAGTTTCATCCACCTCATTAGAACTAATTCAAATGCATTCTTTTTAATAGCTGAGTAATATTCCATTCTGTATAAGTACCACAGCTTTCTTATCCACTCATCTGCCAATGGACATCTAGGTTGCTTCCATGTCCTGGCTGTTGTAAACAGTGCTGCAATGATCATAGGGGTACACATGTCTCTCAGTTCTGGTTTCCTCAGTGTGTATGCCCAGCAGTGGGATTGCTGGGTCATATGGCAGTTCTATTACCAGTTTTTTAAGGAATCTCCACACTGTTCTCCATAGTGTCTGTACTAGTTTGCATTCCCACCAACAGTGTAAGAGGGTTCCCTTTTCTCCACACCCTCTCCAGCATTTATTGTTTGTAAACTTTTGGTTAGAAGCCATCCTGACCAGCGTGAGATGGTATCTCATTCTGGGTTTGATTTGCATTTCTCTGATAATGAGTGATGTTGAGCATCTTTTCTTGTGTTTGTTAGCCATCTGTATGTCTTCTTGGAAAAATGTCTGTTTAAGTTATTTGGCCCATTTTTTTCCCCCTCCAGTAAGACTTAACAATCATATATAATAGGAAATATGGAAAATTACAGCAGAATAAAAACACAAGATTGTAGCTTGTCATATTAAAAATTAAATAAAAGAGATACTACTTAAATTAAAAGGCCTATGAAATTGTTCGATACATGTTGGGTTGCTGAAGATACAATGCTAAGCAAAACATTTAAGGCTCAGGAGTCAAATTTCTCCATCCTTCTCTTCAGGATGGATTCAACACTATGTTGGCAAGAAGAGATGGGCACCACTGCCCTCCCTCTGCTGCTGCTGCTGCTGCTAAGTCGCTTCAGTCGTGTCCAGCTCTGTGAGACCCCATAAACGGTAGCCCACCAGGCTCCCTTGTCCCTGAGATCCTCCAGGCTAGAACACTGGAGTGTGTTACCATTTCGTTCTCCAAGGCATGAAAGTGAAAAGTGAAAGTGAAGTCTCTCAGTCCTGTCTGACTCGTTGAGACCCCACGGACTGCAGCCTACCAGGCTCCTCCCCCCATGAGATTTTGCAGGCAAGAGTACTGGAGTGCGGTGCCATCCCCTTCTCTGTTGGCCCATTTTTTGATTGGGTCATTTATTTTTCTGGAATTGAGCTACAGGAATTGCTTGTATATTTTTTAGATTAATTCTTTGTCAGTTGCTTCGTTTGCTATTATTTTCTCCCATTCTGAAGGCTGTCTTTTCACCTTGCTTATAGTTTCCTTCGTTGTGCAAAAGCTTTTAAGTCTAATAAGGTCCCATTTGTTTATTTCTGCTTTTCTTTCCATTATTCTGGGAGGCGGGTCATAGAGGATCCTGCTGTGATGTATGTCAGAGAGTGTTTTGCCTATGTTCTCCACTAGGAGTTTTATAGTTTCTGGTCTTACATTTAGATATTTAATCCATTTTGAGTTTATTTTTATGTATGATGTTAGAAAGTGTTCTAGTTTCATTCTTTTACAAGTGGTTGACCAGTTTTCCCAGCACCACTTGTTAAAGAGATTGTCTTTAATCCATTGTATATTCTTGCCTCCTTTGTCAAAGATAAGGTGTCCATAGATGTGTGGATTTATCTTGGGCTATTTTGTTCCATTGATCTATATTTCTGTCTGTATGCCAGTACCATACTGTCTTGATGACTGTGGCTTTGTAGTAGAGCCTGAAGTTAGGCAGGTTGATTCCTCCAGTTCCATTCTTCTTTCTCAAGATTGTTTGGCTATTTGAGGTTTTTTGTATTGCCATACAAACTGTGAAATTATTTGTTCTAGTTCTGTGAAAAATACTGTTGTTAGCTTGATAGGGATTGCATTGAATGAACTGATTGCTATTTAATTAGACTCAAATATTCTAGAACTTTTTCTAAAAGAGTATTTCTTATAAAAAATTCATCTTAGGAAAAAAAGTTTTTATTCTATAATACCTCTATCTTTTTAAAACTCTTTAAAAAGAAGCCAGTTTTAAAGTAGAATTTCTTGTATAAAGTGAAATATTGTGTCAGAATTACCTAGATTTCTCCAACTATTTTATTACATTCCAATAATTTGAAAAAGATCAAGATTATTGTCAACAATAGATTTTTTGGTTTTTTTAATAAACCATTGCCTTCGCAGATAATTTTAAAACAGGAACTTGAAAATACTCATAATAATGACAATAACACTGAAATAAGCACAGAACTTTCTAGGTATTATTTTTAAAGGATAATGTTAATATTAATAACTATTTAGTATAGTTTCTCAAAAAATAAAATATTGTTTCAGTCAGCATCCTAGGATGGTCACAAAATATTTACTGACAGAGATAATTCAAAATGAGGTAAGTAAATAAATGTATTCACATAAAGATAATTCCACATTAATATATGAGTAACTTTGAGGGGAAAAAAGTGTCCTGAAGTAAAGAGTGCAATGAATTATTGAAAAACTCCAAGCTGTGAAGGTCATATGTGAGAGAGTACGGTATATTTGGGGAGTGTATTTTAGAGATTATAATCATGTAGTCCAATGCCTGGTTTGGAATGAAAACTCTGCATAATGAAAAACTAGGTCTTAAAACTGGAACTCAAACATGTCAGCTGAGGACAACGGGAACTGTAGGAATTACACAGTGCTACAGGGTAATGATTTGCTTACCCATCTGTACCCCAAAGATTAGATCCAATTCTTAGATTCTTCATCTAAGTATATTCCCACACACCTTATAAGTTTTCGTTTATACACTAGATTTTTTTAACTAAAATTAAAAAACTAAACAAAATATGAATCTTTCAATCACATATGCTTTAAGATTGTTTGATGTTCACTGAGATTAAATTATTAAAGAAAAAGGTGTGATAAATTTGAGATTAAGAAGGCCATTTGGGATAAACATGGGTAAATGTCAGCTTAAAACTTCTAAATAAGGAATTTTCTTCTTTTCTAGTCAGTTGATGCTTGTAGAGAACTAATTCTCAAAAAGATTTTAATTTTCATAAACAATTCTTGATAATATACAAATGAACTGTACTAAGTGCTTATTTGAACATAGTTTCTAAAAATACAAATACTACATCCTTTGATTAAGCATTATAACTTTTCTGTAGGAAAAAATATACATAAACACTCACAGATACTTATAATATGTAGCACATAAGCATGTTCAGAAAAATAAAAATAGAACTCAGATATAAAACACAAATTTTAACCTGGGAATCCAGTTTATCTACTTGTCCCAGAAATTTCCAGTTTAAGAAATTAAAAACTGCTATTGCTATTTTTAAAGTGTTGAGATATAATTGATATACTTTACTTATACATATTTTTGCTTGCTTTTGCACAAATTTCCAGTTTTACACTATTACAAATTAAGCTGCTATAAACATTAGTGTACAAGTCTTTGTATGAGCATGAACATTCATTTCTCCTAGGAAGGGAATGGCTGAATCACATGATGGTTGTATAGTTAACTTTTCTATTTTAACTTTATTTTTGTACCGAATTATAATGACTATACTAAAATGACTAGATCAATTTATGAACAGCTTATATTTGTTTAACATTATTGGATGACACTGCTGCTGCTGGTAAGTCACTTCAGTCCTGTCCGACTCTGTGCAGCCCCATAGATGGCAGCCCAGCAGGCTTCGCCGTCCCTAGGATTCTCCAGGCAAGAATACTGGAGTGGGTTGCCATTTCCTTCTCCAGTGCATGAAAGTGAAAAGTGGAAGTGAAGTCATTCAGTCGTGTCCGACTCTTCGCGATCCCGTGGACTGTTGCCTACCAGGCTCCTCCATCTATGGGATTTTCCAGGCAAGAGTACTGCAGTCGGGTGCCATTTCCTTCTTGGATGACACTAGAACTTTGAAAGTCTGTTCAGATTTTTATCTGACCTTCTAAATTAGAATATTCTGTGTAAAACTGTAGCCTTAAAAAAAATTTATGTTTTGAATTTTAAGCTTATAGAAAAGTTGTAAAAGGGTACAAAATTTTCCTTATATCCCTCACCTGGTTGCCTTCAAGTTAACATCTTACATAATCTAGTGCAATGTTCAAGAATAAGAAATCAACACCGATACAATATATTAACTATGCTGCTGCTGCTAAGTCACTTCAGTCGTGTCCGACTCTGTGCGACCCCATAGACAGTAGCTCACCAGGCTCCTCTGTCCCTGGGATTCTCCAGGCAAGAATACTGGAGTGGGTTGCCATTTCCTTCTCCAATGCATGAAAGTCAAAAGTGAAAGTGAGGTCTCTCAGTTGTGTCCGACTCTTATCGACCCTATGGACTGTAGCCTACCAGGCTTCTCCATCCAGGCAAGAATACTGAAGTGGGTTGCCATTTCCTTCTCCATATTAAGTATAATAAGATACAATAAACTAAGTAAAATAAGATACAATATATTAAGTAAAATAAAATAATATATTAAGTAAACTTGAAATTTCAGGGTTGTTTGTTTTTTAACTGATAATGTTTGCTATTCTAGCATTGTATCTAAATTATATTTCTCCTTGCCTCCTTCAATCTGAAAACAGACCCTTAGTCTTGCCTTTCTTCCATGACCTTGACACTCACAGAATATGATCAGTTATTTTGTAGAATGTCCCTTAATTGGGGTTTCTCTAAACAACTTTTTATGATTGGAATAAGTTATACATGTTTGGCAGTATTACCATAGAAACAATATTGTGTATCTCTTGAAGACAAGAAACTGCCAAACTCTTTTCCAAAGTGTTTGTGCTATTTGGCATGCCCATAATCATCAATCTTTCTAGTTCTAACAATTGTAGGGGCATAAGGTGGTATCTGTAGGGTTATGCTGAGCTTCTTTTCATGTGCTGTAGGCTACCCATATGTCTTCTTCGGTGAAGTGTCTATCCAAACCTTTTACCCATTTTTAATTAATTATCCTATTATTGCTTTTGAGTTCCAAAGAATAGCAAGAAAAGATAAGAAAGCCTTCTTCAGCGATCAATGCAAAGAAATAGATGAAAACAACAGAATGGGAAAGACTAGAGATCTCTTCAAGAAAACTAGAGATACCAAAGGAACATTTCATGCAACGATGGGCTTAATAAAGGACAGAAATGGTATGGACCTAACAGAAGCAGAAGATATTAAGAAGAGATAGCAAGAATACACAGAAGAACTGTACAAAAAAGATCTTCACAACCCAGATAATCACGATGGTGTGATCACTGACCTAGAGCCAGACATCCTGGAATGTGAAGTCAAGTGGGCCTTAGAAAGCATCACTACAAACAAAGCTAGTGGAGGTGGTAGAATTCCAGTTGAGCTATTTCAAATCCTGAAAGATGATGCTGTGAAAGTGCTGCACTCAATATGCCAGCAAATCTGGAAAACTCAGCAGTGACCACAGGACTGGAAAAGGTCAGTTTTCATCCCAATCACAAAGAAAGGTATTGCCAAAGAATGCTCAAACTACTGCACAATTGCACTCATCTCACATGCTAGTAAAGTAATGCTCAAAATTCTCCAAGCCAGGCTTCAGCAATACGTGAACCATGAACTTCCTGATGTTCAAGCTGGTTTTAGAAAAGGCAGAGGAACCAGAGATCAAATTGCCAACATCTGCTGGATCATGGAAAAAGCAAGAGAGTTCCAGAAAAACATCTATTTCTGCTTTATTGACTATG
>NW_011495021.1:4855703-4862436 GCF_000754665.1 Bison bison bison
AAATGCTAATACCAGACCACCTGACCTGCCTCTTAAGAAACGTGTATGCAGGTCAGGAAGCAACAGTTAGAACTGGACATGGAACAACAGACTGGTTCCAAATAGGAAAAGGAGTGCATCAAGGCTGTATATTGTCACCCTGCTTATTTAACTTACATCCAGAGTACATCATGAGAAATACGGGGCTGAAAGAAGCACAAGCTGGAATCAAGATTGCTGGGAGAAATATCAATAACATCAGCTATGCAGATGACACCACCCTTATGGCAGAAAGTGAAGAGGAACTAAAAAGCCTCTTGATGAAAGTGAAAGAGGAGAGTGAAAAAGTTGGCTTAAAGCTCAACATTCATAAAATGAAGATCATGGCATCTGGTCCCATCACTTCATGGGAAATAGATGGGGAAAGAGTGTCAGACTTTATTTTGGGGGGCTCCAAAATCACTGCAGATGGTGACTGCAGCCATGAAATTAAAAGACGCTTATTCCTTGGAAGGAAAGTTATGACCAACCTAGATAGCATATTCAAAAGCAGAGACATTACTTTGCCAACAAAGGTTTGTCTAGTCAAGGCTATGGTTTTTCCTGTGGTCATGTATGGATGTCAGAGTTGGACTGTGAAGAAAGCTGAGCACTGAAGAATTGATGCTTTTGAACTGTGGTGTTGGAGAAGACTCTTGAGAGTCCCTTGGACTGCAAGGAGATCCAACCAGTCCATTCTGAAGGAGATCAGCCCTGGGATTTCTTTGGAAGGAATGATGCTAAAGCTGAAACTCCAGTACTTTGGCCACCTCATGTGAAGAGTTAACTCAATGGAAAAGATTTTGATGCTGGGAGGGATTGGGGGCAGGAGGAGAAGGGGACGACAGAGGATGAGATGGCCGGATGGCATCACTGACTCAGTGGACGTGAGTCTCAGTGAACTCCGGGAGTTGGTGATGGTCAGGGAGGCCTGGCGTGCTGCGATTCATGGGGTCGCAAAGAGTTGGACGCGACTGATCTGATCTGATCTGATTATTGTTTTGAGAGATATATGTTCTAAACAAGGTCCTTTGTTGAATGTATACTTTGCAAATAATTTGTATCTCTGGCTTACCTTTTCGTTTTCACAATGTCGTTCAAATTGCAAATGGGCTTTTGGTCTAATTTCTTGACTTTTTTCATGGTTTGTGCCTCATTTTTAAGAAATTTTTACTAAAACATTTCTGATATTTTCCTCTAGAAGTTTTATAATTTTATCTCTTAAACTTGGGTCTATTTTAAATTATTTTTCATTTAACAAAAATCAAGGTAAGCTTGAGGTTCATTTTTTTTTTTTTGCAAATGGCCATCAACCATTCTAGCATCATTTGTTGCTGTTTTTATCATAATATAAACATGTGCTAGTAAAAATCAGGCATGCAATCCAAAAGCACTTTGGAATTCTCAAATATTCTTCTAATAACATAATATTTAATGACTATATAGTTTACTGAGCACATTCTCCATTGTTATCTATTTCTGGTATCTTTAAACTTTTGCCATTCAAAGTAACTTTGTGAAGAATTTTGTCATGTCTATGTACACATCTCTACTTCACTAATGCAAATTTCTAGACAGGCATATATCATTTTACACAGAAATTACATTTTTAAAGCTCTTGGTACATATGAACAACTTACCTTCCACAAAGCTTATTCCACTCTACTTCCTAACAAGGACAGTATTAATGTTTTTTAGTTTACACATTTGGTAATTAAAAATAAATTTTACCTTTGTTTAAATTTTCATTTGTCAAGATGCTGATAGTCATTCATTAGGTTACTGACTATAGTACAAATCCACAGTAATCAAAACTGTGTGGTACTGGCACGAAAACAGAAATACAGATCAATAGAGCAGGATACAAAGTCCAGAGATAAACCCACACACCTATGGTCACCTAATCTATGACCAAAAAGGCAAGAATACGATGAAGAGAAGACAATTTCTTTAATAAGTGGTGCTGGGCAAACTGGACAGCTACATGTTAAAGAATGAAATTAGAACATTCTCTAACATCACACACAAAAATAAACTCAAAATGGATTAAAGACCAAACTGTAAGACTGGATACTATAAAATTCTTAGAGGAAAACATAGGAAGAACACTTTCTGACATAAATCACATAATATCTTTTTTTATCCATCTCCTAGAATAATGGAAATAAAAGCAAAAATGAACCAGTGGAACCTAATGAAACTGAAAAGCCTTTGCAGAGCAAAGAAAACTATAAGCAAAATGAAAAGAAAACCCACAGAATGGAAGAAAATATTTGCAAACAAAGCAACTGACAAGGGATTAATCTCAAATTATACAAACAACTCATGCAGTTCGATATCAAAAAAACAAACAACCCAATCAAAAAATGGGTGAAAGATATAGACATTTCTCTGAAGAAGACATACAGACGGCCAAGAGCCACATGAAAAGATGCTCAACAGCACCTATTATTAGAGAAATGCAAATCAGATGTATAATAAGATGTCACCTCACACCAGTCAGAATGGCCATCATCAAAAATACTATAAACAATAAATGCTGAAGAGGATGTGGAGAAAGGGTACTTTCCTACACTGTTGGTGGGAATGCACAGCAATTATGTAGAACATACAGAGGTTCCTTAATAAATGAAAAATAGAGCTAACTTATGATCCAGGAACCCCACTCCTGGGCATATATCCTGAGAAAACCATAATTTAAAATGATACATGCACCCCAGTGTTCACTGCAGCAAGACACAGAAGCAATCTAAATGTCCATCAATGGAGGAATGGGCAAAAAAGATGTTTCAATGGAATATTACTAGTCATAAAAAAGAAAAAATATTAAAATTCCATTTGCAGCAACATGGATGGACCTAGAGATTGCCACACTAAGAGAAAGATAAATATTATATGATATGGCTTATATGTGGAATCTAAAAAAAAATGTTACAAATGTACCTATTTACAAAGCAGGAATAGAGTCACAGATGTAGATAAAAATTATGGTTACCAATGGGGAAAAGGGGACATGAGGGATAAATTGTGACTGGGATTGACATATACACAATATTATATATAAAATAGATAACTAATAAGAACCTACTGTATATCAGAGGGAACTCTGTTCAATACTCTGTAATAAGCTATACGGGAATAGAATCTAAAAAAGAGTGGATATATGTATATACATAACTGATTCACTTCGCTGTGCAGCAGAAACTAAAACAGCACTGCAAATCAACTATACTCAAAATTTTTTAATTTTTTTAAAGATGAGGATGGCTATTGTCAAAAAAGGTTACAAAGATTGGTGATATATGGAGAAATTTTAACCTTTTGTACACTGTTGGTGGGAGGGTAAAATGATGCAGCTGCTATGGAAAAGAGTATGGAGGTTCCCCCCAAAATTAAAAACAGAACTGCCATACGATTCAGCAATCACACTGCTGAGTATATATCAAAGGAAATTAAATCAATATCTCAAAGATATGTCCACACTCCTAAATTCATAGTAGCACATTCACAATAGTCAGGATACGGAAACAACCTCAATGTCTATTGATGGGTGAATGGATAAAGAAAATATTACACACACACACACACATATATATAAAAGAATATAACTCAGCCTTTAAAAAAAAAAAAAGAAATAAATCCTGCTACAGGCAACAACCTTAATGAATTTGGAGGACATTGTACTAAGTGAAATAAGCTAGTCACAGTAAAAATACTGCATAATCATACTTATTTCAGATATTGAAAGTAGTCAAAATCATAAAAGCAAAAGAGTATATTAATTGGTAACAGGGGCTTGGAGGAGGGGGAAATGAAGAGTAGCTGTTGATGGAGGATAAATTTCCAGTTATACAAGATGAATCAACTCCAGAGGTCTACCGTACAGTGCTGTGCCTGTACTTAGCAATACAGCATTGTACACTGAACATTTCAAGAGAATAGCATTAATCAATTCAGGACTAGAGGTGAGAATGCTTAGGTGTGGTAAGGGAAGGAAGTGGCTTTCTTCTCTAACTTCATTCCAGGGTTTTAATTTTTATCTCATTTATTTCACACAGAAACTTTGTAAGCATAACTCCCTGAAATGAGAATTAGAAAACTAACATTAATACAGTTCACCAGTGGTCGGACAGGGTTCAATTATAAATGTTGGACTTCAAAGTTAAATATCTTTCCAATATTGTCTCTTCTGCAATAAAGTGTTTTTGAATCATTTTTTAAAATAAATTAAAATTGTGTTTGTTAAGCTACTGACATGGTCAAGTATTTATTTCATATAACTAAATTTATATAGTTTTTCTTTTGTAAGTTATTTTCTTTGGAGTCTCACAATTTTCCTACTACTAAGAAAGCTAAAGTGAAGTGAAAGTCGCTCAGTCGTGTCCAACTCTGAGACCCCATGGACTAGCCTGCCAGGCTCTTCTGTCCAAGGAATTCTCCAGGCCAGAATATTGGAGTTGCTAGCCATTCCCTTCTCCAGGAGATCTTCCCAATCCAGGGATCAAACCCAGTTCTCCAGTACTGCAGGTGGATTCTTTATCATCTGAGCCACCAGGAAAGCCCCAAAATACTGGAGTGGGTAGCCTATCCCTTCTCCAGGGGATCTTCCCAACCCAGGAATCTATCTGGACCCTGCCTTGCAGGCAGATTCTTTACCAGCTGAGCTACCAGGGAGGCCCAGGAAAGCTAAATGTATACCTACAATAGTGTTCCCATGCTTGTTACATATGCTGCAAATTTTTCTCCCACAATTTGTTTGCCTTTCATAGTATGTAAGACATTGATACACAGAATCCTTATTAGATACTTGAGCTTTCACTTTTTTGCTTGTGCCTTTGTATGTAAATAAAAGCCTTGAGCTCAACTAAGGCATCATGAGATCAGCTGAAGCACCATGAGGTCAGTTAAAAATATAATGATGTAGAACATTCTAAAACCCAGTAAGTCAGAAAAACAGATTATAAAGAAAAAGATTCAGTATGCAAATAGTTGTATTTTAAGGACATTGGATTTTTTCGTCTTTTTTTCCCCAAAGTGTTAATGACCATTGCTTTGTTACAGTAGTAACACAAGTAGATTTTTTAAAAACTTGTCTACTTCCCACATTTTCTATTAAAGAGGCAGAATATTCCCCAGAATTTTTCTGAAGGGGCAGAGGGAGAGATATTGTACAGGTGTTAATAAAAAGCTCTATCAACACTATGGCATCTTACTAATTATTCTATATTGAATTTGTTGAATAAATTTTCCAAGTTTCCTGATATCCTATTAGGGTAACTGAACCAATATTCATTCCCAACTGTGTTAGATAAGAAATTAGCATTTTTTTCCCCTAACTACTTAAACTATGTTCATGTATTTGTGCCTTAAACACTTCAGATATAATTCAATTCTATCCATATTATAGACCTATTTAGTGACCTTGAGTCTATTTGAACCATAATGTTTTAAGTCTATTAAGCATGTATGAGATCAAGAATAAGAGAATATACACAAGCCAGTCAGACTGCTGCTGTTTTATACTATTGCTACCATGCTGTTCTCTCCTAGGTGATTATTATCTCATTAAGTTTTAAACCAGTCTAGAAATAATTTGCTCAAAATTTAGGTTTAATTGAACACTATTTAGGGTCTCTATAGCATTAGGATCCAATCTTATTTAAACGTAAACTTTTATAACTCTACCATAGTAAGTAGGGAATCATTTATTATGTAAGGAAAGAACATGACCCTATTAGTTAAAATTAAGATGGTTATGAATCAATTCTTGCAATTCTTTGTGGCATTCATTGCAAGTCATCACTTACTTGACACAACAACCTGAGTTTTCATTAATTAAACAATGTGTTTGCTAACAGGATAAGCAGTAGTTTTTCCTATCATATTAATATTTCTAGGATGTTCTACAAGCAGTCACTAGTCAAATTTAGGTTCCGGGGTCAGAAAAATTAATCTTACAGGGTTAGAGGATACAGTGACTATACTAGTACTCAGTTTCCGTAGATGAGGAAAGACTGTAACTCACTAAAGTTCAAAGGATGTATTTCATAAGTGTGTGAAGAGACTGGTCTCAACAGGAATCACCAATCAAGCATATTGACATGAATGACTATAAAGGTTTCTTGCTGTTCAGTCACTAAGTCGTGTCGAACTCTGCATGAGTCCATGACTCCATGGACTGTAGCCCACCAGTCCATGGGATTTCCTAGGCAAAAATAGTGAAGTGGGTTGCTATTTCTTTCTCCAGGAGATCTTCCTGACCCAGGGATTGAACCCACGTCTTCTGCCTTGCAAAGTGGATTCTTTTTTTTTACAAAAATTAGGTTTTTTTTTTTAATTTTTTTTTAATTTCAGATATACACATGCTCCCCATCCTGAACCCTCCCCCCTCCCCCCCCCCCATACCATCCCCCTGGGCCTTCCCAGCTCACCAGCCCCAAGCATCCAGCATTGTGCACTGAACCTGGACTGGCATCTCGTTTCATACATGACATTTCACATGTTTCAATGCCATTCTCCCAAATCTTCCCACCCTCTCCCACAGAGTCCATAAGACTGTTCTATACATCAGTGTCTCTTTTGCTGTCTCGTATACAGGGTTATCGTTACCATCTTTCTAAATTCCATATATATGCGTTAGTATACTGTATTTATGTTTTTCCTTCTGGCTTACTTCACTCTGTATAATAGCTCCAATTTCATCCACCTCATTAGA
>NW_011495021.1:4862536-4862949 GCF_000754665.1 Bison bison bison
AGCTCACCAGCCCCAAGCATCCAGCATTGTGCACTGAACCTGGACTGGCATCTCGTTTCATACATGACATTTCACATGTTTCAATGCCATTCTCCCAAATCTTCCCACCCTCTCCCACAGAGTCCATAAGACTGTTCTATACATCAGTGTCTCTTTTGCTGTCTCGTATACAGGGTTATCGTTACCATCTTTCTAAATTCCATATATATGCGTTAGTATACTGTATTTATGTTTTTCCTTCTGGCTTACTTCACTCTGTATAATAGGCTCCAATTTCATCCACCTCATTAGAACTGATTCAAATGTATTCTTTTTAAAGGCTGAGTAATACTCCATTGTGTATATGTACCACAGCTTCCTCATCCATTCATCTGCTGATGGACATCTAGGTTGCTTCCATGTCCTGGCTATTA
>NW_011495021.1:4863101-4884543 GCF_000754665.1 Bison bison bison
TGGTTTTGATTTGCATTTCTCTGATAAAGAGTGATGTTGAGCATCTTTTCAAGTGTTTGTTAGCCATCTGTATATCTTCTTTGGAGAAATGTCTATTTAGATCTTTGGCCCATTTTTTGATTGGGTCGTTTATTTTTCTGGTGTTGAGCTGTAGGAGTTGCTTATATATTTTTGAGATTAGTTGTTTGTCAGTTGCTTCATTTGCTATTATTTTCTCCCATTCTGAAGGCTGTCTTTTCACCTTGCTAATAGTTTCCTTTGATGTGCAGAAGCTTTTAAGTTTAATTAGGTCCCATTTGTTTATTTTTGCTTTTATTTCCAATATTCTGGGAGGTGGGTCATAGAGGATCCTGCTGTGATGTATGTCGGAGAGTGTTTTGCCTATGTTCTCCTCTAGGAGTTTTATAGTTTCTGGTCTTATGTTGAGATCTTTAATCCATTTTGAGTTTATTTTTGTATATGGTGTTAGAAAGTGTTCTAGTTTCATTCTTTTACAAGTGGTTGACCAGATTTCCCAGCACCACTTGTTAAAGAGATTGTCTTTAATCCACTGTATATTCTTGCCTCCTTTGTCAAAGATAAGGTGTCCATATGTGCGTGGATTTATCTCTGGGCTTTCTATTTTGTTCCATTGATCTATATTTCTGTCTTTGTGCCAGTACCATACTGTCTTGATAACTGTGGCTTTGTAGTAGAGCCTGAAGTCAGGTAGGTTGCCACTGAGCCACCAGTGAAGCTCATGCAAAATTTAGACAGAAAGAAATATTTAAACACAGTTTAAAATAATATTAGTATCTAGTAAGAAGGTAGTATGAATCCAAGGTAATTGCCCAAGGATGATAAAGTCTGTAATAACTCAAAACACGAGGCACTGTCTCTATAAACTGCAAAAAGGCAGAGATATAGAATCTAGTTCAACACAACACATACCTATATGTCTTTGAGGAAGTTATTTTACCAGGTGCCTCAGTTACATATTCTTTTTTTAATAAAGACAGACGTTCTAACCAAGTAATCTCTTTAGATATCCTCCAGCTCAATTTAATCCTTAAATAAGCGAACACAGAATATACCCATACAACAGTACATTCTTACTTGAAAGATTAAATTTAAAATTTTTAAACTATAAACTTTAACAATTGTCCCCTTCTCTTCTCCTTCAACAATGGGATGATAGATGCCTTTTATTTTTCTTTGTACTTTGCTACACTGTTATCTCTTTTTGAAACTGGGGGGAATATAATAATTACTTTTAAAGAGAATAAAAGAAAACTCAGTCACATCAGAACCTTCTGGGACATTAGATGTGGAATTAGATCTTGGGCAAGTGATTCTGATTTTTAACTAGACCCTAAGGCACTGGTGCTCATTCTTGGCTTTACTTTATAATCACTTGAGGGAGCTTGTAAGAAATATCCATCCCTCAGCCCCATTCCATGGGACTGCAATTTAATTGATCTGGTATGAGACCCAAATATTTGCCTTTTTAAAAAGAGTTCAAGTGATTCTAATATGTAAACAATACTTCTCTGAAATAGAGTTAAGAATTAGTATTATAAAAGATATGATATCATTGTCTAAATAGCTGGAACAATTTTCTGGTAATAAAAGTAACACTGTAGAAAATTCAGCATCTCAGGGTTTAGCATCTAAATTCCGCAGACCATGATCATTTTAAAAGAAAATTAATTTTTATATGTGCTAGGAAACTGAATATTACAAGCCCCACCATTGAGAAAGTATATCAGAAATCTCTCTCCCTATTGGAAGGGAATCATCTATAACTAAAGAAATAGGCACAATGACCATCACCAGGATTTAGTAAAATATGATTTATTCAGACACTGAGTTATGATTTTCTTCTCTGTGCTAGAAACTGAAACTAAAGACCAATAAGCTGAAAAAATTTTAAAGAGTTTTACCACCTAAGCAAAGGGAAATGTGTCAACCAAATTTAAATTGATGTCTTTTGTATGTCTATCTTACTTATTCTTGACACGTTATGCACTAGTAACTGTACCAATTTTTACAAATGCCATCTTATTTTCATTCATTTACTCAACTGTTTATCACATACCAGGTATTAGGAACTATACTAGAGATTTAAGCAAACATTAAAGTTTGAAAAGTAAGTGGAGAAGCAGATGAGAAACTTGAATGCAATAAGGTCAATACTAGAATCATATGAGCCCAGAGTACCACAGGTCCCCCAAAGGAGAAACACATGACCCAGTCATGAGGAGCTTCTACATTTCAGGGGATTTTCAAGTAAAAAAAGAGAGAAAGAAATTCAACTTGAAAGAAAGCTAATATTTAATCAAGTGAGTCAGGAAGAAAAGGAAAAAGTAAGTGAGGAGGTGAAGGAAGAGGATCTGGAAGGGTCATTATTACAGGGCAGATATATCTTGGTATATATGCTTGTAGAAAAGAACATGGAGCTTCCATGGAAAAATAAGTTGTCCAGCTCACTGAAGTATGTATGACTTTTAGTGTGGATTGTTATATTAATCAGGACTCTCAGAGTAACTGAGAGTTAGGCAGTCTCTTCTTCCTCTCTTTCCACATACAAGGAAGCATGAGGTCCCACCCACACTAAGGAGATCAGTTTTCTCAGTCCACTGATTCAGATGCTAATCTCATCAAGAAACACATTCACAGACACACTCAGACATAGTATGTAACACGTACCTGTCAAATTATCAAATTAAACAACATATTAGCGAAGAAAAAGATAGAAACAGGGTCAGATTGAATCATAATTGGCTCCAAGAAATTTTAATCTTAACTGGCTCCAAGAAATATGGGTTTTATTCTTAGTGAAATAAGGAAATACTCGAGGACTTAGCAGCAAAAATACATGATCTGATTTTCATTTTAGAGAGATTGTGCTTACTCCTGGGTAGAGAATGGATTGGGGAAGGGAATGGTTAATTTAAGAGGATGAGTTATGAAGTGGTATTGTCTAGGTAAAACATAATAATAATGGCCAGTGTCAAAGTAACAACAGTTTCATTTCTCATCCTTACCTTCTGATATAGGTAAAATCATTCCCTTTTGACAGATAAGGAAATTGAAGTTCAAAGTATTTTAATACCTTTTACCAATATCACAGCTAATATGTGCTAGGATTGAGATCTGATCCTAGAATAATTTGATATCAAAGCCTAAACTTTGGTATAAATGAGAACTGATAAGTGGTTAGATCGGAGTACTATATTTATCTAACACAATAGTCCATTCATTTTTCTTCAATCAAAACATTTCATAAACATATGCTGAACACACCATTTATAGTTCTTTATGGCAGGAATTTAGGGAAATAAAAATGAATGAGAGCATTTCTCTCAAGTGCTCAGTAAATAAGCCTAGTCTTTTTGCCATAGGGATTCTTATCTTATGGGTTGCCTATTTGTGAGTTAATTTCATAAGATAACAGATGCTTCCTGTTTATCAGGTAACAAAGAGTTTCTGTAGAAGCTCTGCATAGTATATTTATTAAAGTAACAGTCTTCACATATTTTGTGCCAGGTGTTCTACATTACTAAACAGATACTTTCCATATGTTCTTTGAAGTTATTTTAGACTGATCAAATCCTAAAATGCTACAGTTAAATAATTTATAGATAGAATGTATACATACATACATACGTATGTATACCAGGATGGATGGATGTGTGTATATATATGTATATATATATGCATATGTGTTTTATCATATAGGGCTGGGAAAAGTGTTACATAAAGATTAAGTGTCTTTTCCAAATCATCAAATGGAGAAAATGAAAACCAGTATTATGTAGATACACTAATCTAATGACAATTTACAAGTGGGATTTCCATTTTTAGTAATGGGTAGCTATGTTATCTGGACCAACCTTCCCACTGAAGGTAACTGAACAAGCAGGATAATTATTATGTTTATGTATGTACAATATGTGTATGTGCTTTCTCTAGTCTAAGAGCTAAAAACCAAAGCATCCAAGTGAAGAACTAGGTCAAGATCCAGAAAAAGATAGGAAGCAATGCAGGAAGGTGAGCTGAAATATAAAGTTATGTTTTCTTGGGGTGTTTCTATTCAGTATTAAGTCAGAGCACTGGTTCTGAGAGCCCTTGATGCCCTGCAGAGACAAAAGTTGTCCAGTGGCCACAGAGAATGGAACTCTGGTACACTACTCTGTATGTTGAGCTGGAACTCAAAGGACTTTATAAGGAAAAGACCCAACTGAAATTTAACCAGTCTTCACAGAGGTAAGTAAAACTGGATAAAAATTACTTCACATACAGGGGAACTTCTTACAAATGATAACCAATACCTCTCACTAGAAACACAGTAGGCCAAAGACTATACAACATTTTTTGAGTCTTGAAAGAAAAAAAAAAAAATTGTCAACCTGAAATTCTGTGTCTAACATTCTCAAAATTAAGGAGAAAATAAAGACATCAGATTTAACAAAGGTTAGAAGAATATATTGTATAAAAACCTGAACCATTGTAAATGCCAGTGGAAACTCATTAAATAAATAATATTATAAACTATATTCCAGTAAGTTATATAAGTTGCATAAAATGAACAAATTCCTTGCAAAATATAACTTCCCAAATCATATACATGAATTTTCTAAAACCTTAGTAGCTGTATATATACTTTTAAAACTGAATTTATAAATACCTTCACTAAAATAAAACTTCATAAAGAAGGTTTCAGGCCCAAAAGTCTTCACTAATGAATTCTACAAAATGTGAAGAAAAAATTATTTTATATAAACTTTTTCAGAAAATAGAAAAAGCACATTTCTCAGCTTGTTTTATAAGGCCAGCATAATCCTAAAAGCAAAACTAAAACAGCACCAATAAAAATTTACAGACCAATACTCATCATAAACATTTACAGAAAATTAATATTTGTAAATATGTCAAACAATATAGAAAAGGATGATATATGGTGAGTGACTACGTGAAGTTCATCCTAAAAACAAAAGGTTGTTAAACTAAAACACTCAAAAATCATGTTATCAATTAAATAAAAATGAAAGAAAAGATATTTGCCATAATAATGCAGAAAAAGAGCACTTGACAAAATTTAATTTCTTTTCATGATAAAAACTCTCAATGCCTAAGAATAAAAAGAACTTTCAAACTTTCTCAGTATGATAAAAAAAAAAGCATGTACAAAAAGCAAATAACTAATATACTTCATGGAGCAATTTTGAATGCTTTTGCTCTAAAATTGAAACAAAGCAAGATTACTTCCTCTAAGTTCAAAATGACTATCACCACTTTCATTTTAATGTTATACTCAAAGCTGCAGCTAGTTCAATAAGGAAAGAAAAAATAGGAAACATTAAAATTCTCCTTATTCGAAGACATGATGGTCTATGTAGAAAATCCTAAAGAATCAATCAAAAAAAGTGGATTGGGTGTATGTACAGGTATGGGTGTATGTTAAAGCTAATCAACCCAGAGATGCTCCAAGAGGCTTCTCAGTGTGGGCAAGTGAAAATGCCCTGGATGTGAGAAACAGGTCCAGGTCATCTCAGCTGCATGTTCAGATGTGCATATATTTCTTCTAAGTTGATTAAAGTTGTTTTGGAATGATCAAGCACCTCAAAATAAAAACACCAAATAAAGTCAAATGAGCCAGACTTGCCTCATCAGTAGAGTTTTCCAGTTGTCTGTGATCTTGGAGATTGAGAGTTCTCCAATGGTTAAGTGGGAGGACCTTTCTTCATTCTTCAGTACTCGAGGTTACCAGGAAAAGTGGTCCTAATAGAGATCAAGCCCTCCCTTTGGAATGGGAGCACTGACTCCAAGACCCTAGCCTACCAGAGAACTAACCCTAGGGAGTATCAAATAGTGAGAATGTCCACAAAAGGAAACCGCTTGAAGACAAGACCCAGCACCACCCAACCACCAGTAGCACCCTGTGCAGGACACCTCATTCAAGCAACAAACAAAACAAAAATACAAATCCAATCATCAGCAGACAGGATTACCACCACACTCACTTGCCTATCAGGTGGGGGCAGTAGGGGAGGGGGATGAGGGAGGGGAACTCAGCACAAGTCTCACCCTATATGAAGCTTACACAAATCACTGCACCAACCTTAGGAGGGCAGAAACCAAACGGAAGAAAGAATTCAACCTTGAAGACTGGGAAAAGGAGACCTAAAACACAATAAGTTAAAAATATATATAATGAAAAGGCAGAGAAATATTGTACAAATGAAGGAACAAACTAGAAACACAGAAGTCCAAATCAATGAAGAGGAAATAGGCAAGCTACCCGAAAAAGAATTGAGAATAATAATAGTAAAGATGATCAAAAACCTGGAAAACAGAATGGAGAAAATGTAAGAATCAATTAACAAAGACCTAGAAGAATTAAAGAATAAACATACAGAGACAAACAGCACAATTACTGAAATCAAAAATACTCTAAAAGGAATCAATAGCAGAATATCTATAGCAGAAGAGCGATTCAGTGAGTTGGAAGATAAAATGGTGGAAATAAACTCCGAAGAGCAAAATAAAGTAAAAAGAATGAAAAGAGCTGAGGATAATCTCAGAGACCTCTGGGACAATATCAAACATAACAACATTCAAATTATGGGGGTCCCAGAAGAAGAAGAGAAAAAGAAAGTGTATGAGAAAATTTTTGAAGGGATTATAGTTGAAAATTTCCCCAATAGTCAATCAAGGAAGTAGTCAATCAAGTCCAAGAGGTGCAAAGAGTCCCATACAGGACAAACCAAGAAGAAACACACCAAGACACATACTAATCAAACTAACAAAGACTAAACAAAAAAAAAAGAATATTAAAAGCAGCAAGGGAGAAGCAACAAGTAACATACAAGGGAAACATACGTTAAACATACATTTAACAACTGATATTTCAGCAGAAACTCTGCAGGCCAGAAGGGAAGGGCAGGATATATTTAAAGTATGGAAAGGGAAATATCTACAACCAAGATTAAGGTACCCCACAAGGATCTCATTCAAAATCGGTGGAGAAATAAAAACCTTTTCAGACAAGCAAAAGTTAAGAGAATTCAGTACCACCAAACCAGCTTTACAACAAATGCTAAGGGACTTATATAGTCAAGAAATACAAGAGAAGAAAAAGATCTACAAAATCAAACCCAAAACAATTAAGAAAATGTCAATCAGTTCTGTTCAGTTCAGTCGCTCAGTCGTGTCCGACTCTTTGCGACCCCATGAATCACAGCACTCCAGGCCTCCCTGTCCATCACCAACTCTCAGAGTATATTCAAACTCATGTCCTTCGAGTCAGTGATGCCATCCAGTCATCTCATCCTCTGTCGTCCCTTTCTCCTCCTGCCCCCAATCCCTCCCAGCATTAGAGTCTTTTCCAATGAGTCAACTCTTCGCATGAGGTGGCCAAAGTACTGGAGTTTCAGCTTTAGCATCATTCCTTCCAAAGAACACCCAGGACTGATCACCTTTAGAATGGACTGGTTGGATCTACTTGCAGTCCAAGGGACTCTCAAGAGTCTTCTCCAACACCACAGTTCAAAAGTATCAATTCTTCGGTGCTCAGTTTTCTTTACAGTCCAACTCTCACATCCATACATGACCACTGGAAAAACCATAGCCTTGAGTAGACAGACCTTTGTTGGCAAAGTAAAGTCTCTGCTTTTCAATATGCTATCTAGGTTGGTCATAACTTTCCTTCCAAGGAGTAAGCATCTTTTAATTTCATGGCTGCAATCACCACCTGCGGTGATTTTGGAGCCCCAAAAAATAAAGTCTGACACTTTCCACTGTTTCCCCACCTATTTCCCATGAAGTGATGGGACCAGATGCCATGATCTTCGTTTTCTGAATGTTGAGCTTTAAGTCAACTTTTTCACTCTCCTCTTTCACTTTCATCAAGAGGCTTTTTAGTTCCTCTTCACTTTCTGACATAAGGGTGGTGTCATCCAGCAAAAGAGACACAGATGTCTAGCATAGTCTTTTGGACTCTGTGGGAGAGGGAGAGAGTGGGATGATTTGGGAGAATGGCATTGAAACATGTATAATATCATATATGAAATGAATTGCCAGTGCAGGTTTGATGCATGATACTGGATGCTTGGGGCTGGTACACTGGGACGACCGAGAGGGATGGTACAGGGAGAGAGGAGGGAGGGGGGTTCAGGATGGGGAACACGTGTATACCTATGGTGGATTCATGTTGATGTATGGCAAAACCAATACAATATTGTAAGGTAATTAACCTCCATTTAAGTTTAAAAAAAAAAAAGGTGGTGTCATCTGCATATCTGAGGTTATTGATATTTCTCCCGGCAATCTTGATTCCAGCTTGTGCTTCTTCCAGCCCAGCGTTTCTCATGATGTGCTCTGCATGAAGTTAAATAAGCAGGGTGACAATATACAGCCTTGATATACTCCTTTTCCTATTTGTAACCACTCTGTTGTTCCATGTCCAGTTCTAACTGTTGCTTCCTGACCTGCATACAGATTTCTCAAGAGACAGGTCAGTTGGTCTGGTATTCCCATCTCTTTCAGAATTTTCCACAGTCTATTGTGGTCCACACAGTCAAAGACTTTGGCATAGTCAATAAAATATAAAATAGATGTTTTTCTGAAACTCTCTTGCTTTTTTTATGATCCAGTGGATGTTGGCAATTTGGTCTCTGCTTCCTCTGCCTTTTCTAAAACCAGCTTGAACATATGGAAGTTCATGGTAAAATTATTGCTAAAGCCTGGCTTGGAGAATTTTAAGCATTACTTTACTAGCATGTGAGATGAGTGCAATTGTGCGGTAGTTCAAGCATTCTTTGGCATTGCCTTTCTTTGGGATTAGAATGAAAAGCACCATATGACCCAGCAATCCCACTCCTAGGCATATACCCTGAAGAAACCAAAATCGAAAAAGACACATATATCCCATTGTTCACTGTAGCACTATTTACAATAGCTAGAAAATGGAAGCAACATAGATGTCCATCAATAGATGAATGGAAAAAGAAGTTGTGGTATATATACACAATGGAATATTACTCGGCCATAAAAGGAATGCATTTGAGTCAGTTCTAATGAGGTGGATGAACCTAGAGCCTATTATACAGAGTGAAGTAAATCAGAAAGAAAAAGATAAATATCATATACTAACGCATATATTGGAAAAGGCAATGGCAACCCACTCCAGTACTCTTGCCTGGAAAATTCCATGGACAGAGGAGCCTGGTAGGCTGCAGTCCATGGGGTCACTAAGAGTTGGACACGACTGAGTGACCTCACTTTCACTTTTCACTTTCATGCATTGGAGAAGGAAATGGCAATCCACTCCAGTGTTCTTGCCTGGAGAATTCCAGGGACTGGGGAGCCTGGTGGGCTGCTGTCTATGGGGTCGCACACATTCGGACATGACTGAAGTGACTTAGCAGCAGCAGCAGCAGCAACTCATATATATGGAATCTAGAAAAAATGGTACTGAAGAATTCATTTGCAGGGCAGCAATGGAGAAAGAGGTATAGAGAATAGACTTATGGACATGGAAAGAGGAGAGGAGAGGGTAAGATGGATGGAGAGGGTAACATGGAAACTTACACTAGCATATGGCCAACAGGAATTTGCTGTATGTCTCAGGAAACTCGAACGGGGCTGTGTATCAACCCAGAGGGGTGCACTGGGGAGGGAGATGGGAGGAAAGTTCAAAACGGAGGGGATATATGTACTATACCTATGGCTGATTCATGTTGAGGTTTGACAGAAAACAACAAAATTCTGTAAAGCAATTATCCTTCAATTAAAAAATATTTTTTAAAAATCTAATCAACTCCACTTTATGTTATATAATTTGTGCTATGTGCTTAGTCACTCAGTCACGTCCAACTCTTTGTGACCTCATGGATTGTAGCCTGTCAGGCTCCTCTGTCCATGGGGATTCTCCAGGCAAGAATACTAGAATAGGTTGCCATGCCCTCCCGTCAGGGGATCATCCCAACCCAGGGATTGAAACCAAGTCTGCTGCACTTCAGGCAGATTCTTTATCATCTGAGCCATCAGGAAAGCTGATTATGTAATGTACACCTAAATAAACATGATTTTGAAAAAAAAAAAAGTTAATATAACTCATGCATGATCACAAAGTAATAATTGTTCTATTTAACTTATATGCAGAGTACATCATGAGAAACGCTGGACTGGAAGAAACACAAGCTGGAATCAACATTGCCAGGAGAAATATCAATAATCTCAGATATGCAGATGACACCACCCTTATGGCAGAAAGTGAAGAGGAACTAAAAAGCCTCTTGATGAAAGTGAAAGTGGAGAGTGAAAAAGTTGGCTTAAAGTTCAACATTCAGAAAATGAAGATCATGGCATCCGGTCCCACCACTTCATGGGAAATAGATGGGGAAACAGTGGAAACAGTGTCAGACTTTATTTTGGGGGGCTCCAAAATCACTACAGATGGTGATTGCAGCCATGAAATTAAAAGACGCTTACTCTTTGGAAGGAAAGTTATGACCAACCTAAATAGCATATTGAAAAGCAGAGACATTACTTTGCCAACAAAGGTTCATCTAGTCAAGGCTATGGTTTTTCCAGTGGTCATGTATGGATGTGAGAGTTGGACTGTGAAGAAGGTTGAGCACCGAAGAATTGGTGCTTTTAAACTGTGGTGTTGGAGAAGACTCTTGAGAGTCCCTTGGACTGCAAGGAGATCCAACCAGTCCATTCTGAAGGAGATCAGCCCTGGGATTTCTTTGGAAGGAATGATGCTAAAGCTGAAACTCCAGTACTTTGGCTACCTCATGCGAAGAGTTGACTCATTGGAAAAGACTCTGATGCTGGGAGGGATTGGGGGCAGGAGGAGAAGGGGACGACAGAGGATGAGATGGCTGGATGGCATCACTGACTCCATAGACGTGAGTCTGAGTGAACTGTAGGAGTTGGTGATGGTCAGGGAGGCCTGGCGTGCTGTGATTCATGGGGTTGCAAAGAGTCGGACATGACTGAGAGACTGATCTGATCTGATCTGATCCTGTTACCTGACTAGCATTCAAAATGAACATACCTAAATTTTCTAGGACATTAATGCTCTAGGAAACATCACAGTTAATGAAATGAAGAAAACCAATAGGCAGAGACAGAAGTTGACTGCAATGCAACTGCAAAAAAGGCCTCAGCTCACTCCATAGGGCCTTCAGTTTTCCAAAATTAAGTCAAAGAGGCTGGATCTTCTTACCCATTAACCCGTAATGAACTGTGTTGGCAATCTCTTTAGACAAGGCATAACCTTGAGTGAGATGGTAGAGAGAAGAAAATGGCAACCCACTACAATACTCTTGCCTGGAAAATTCCATGGATGGAGGAACCTCATAGGCTACAGTCCATGGGGTCACAAAGAGTCAGACACGACTGAGCAACTTCACTTTCACTTTCTTTCAGTCACTGGAGAGAGTTTTAACAATGAGACTTTGGCAGAAGTTAGTCATGTTAAGTGTCTCATGCCTAAACAAGGATCTCAGGGCATATCATAAGATCCACTGAAGTCTAACACTTGTAGCCCTTAAAAACATGATGTGCAATAACTTCACCCTATCTGGGAATAGTTCCTCCACTATTCTGTTTGATCTTCTTATTTCTAGTTGATCTTTCTTCCTCTAGTATTCTGGCTGATCTAAGGTAGGCTAAATAAACCACATAGCTACTGCCACTGCAGTTGGTCTTGAGTGTTTAAATGGTACTTCAGTTCAGTCGCTCAGTCATGTCTGACTATTTGCAACCCCATGGACTGCAGCACACCAGGCTTCCCTGTTCACCACCAACTCCCAGAGATTGCTCAAACTCATGTCCATCTAGTCAGTCATACCATCCAACCATCTCATCCTCTGTCATCCCCTTCTCCTCTGGCCTTCAACCTTGCCCAGGATCAGGGTCTTTTCCAGTGAGTCAGTTCTTTGCATCAGGTGGCCAAAGTATTGGAGCTTCAGTTTCAGCCTCAGTCCTTCCAATGAATATTCAGGACTGATTTCCTTTAGGATTGACTGGTTGGATCTCCTTGCAGTCCAAGGGACTCTCAAGAGTCTCTGCAACATCACAGTTCAAAAGCCTCAATTCTTTGGTGCTCAGCTTTCTGTATAGTCCAACTCTCACATCCATACCTGACTACAGGAAAAACTAAATGGACCTTTTTGGGCAAAGTAATGTCTCATCTCTTTAAGAGTTGTCCATAGTTTGTTATGATCCACACAGTCAAAGGCTTTGGGATAGTCTAAAGCAGAAATAGATGTTTTTCTGGAACTCTTTTGCTTTTTTGATCATCCAATGGATGTTGGCAATTTGATCTCTGGTTCCTCTGCCTTTTCTAAATCCAGCTTGAACATCTGGAAGTTCATGGTTCACATACTGTTGAAGCCTGGCTTGGAGAATTTTGAGCACTACTTTGCTAGCGTGTGAGATGAGTGCAATTGTGCAGCAGTTTGAGGATTCTTTGACATTGCCCTTCTTTGGGATTGGAATGAAAACTGACCTTTTCCAGTCCTGTGGCCACTGATGAGTTTTCCAAATTTGCTGGCATATTGAGCACAGCACTTTCACAGCACCATCTTTCAGGATTTGAAATAGCTCAACTGAAATTCCATCACCTCCACTAGCTTTGTTCATAGTGATGCTTCCTAAGGCTCACTTGATTTTGAAATCCACGATGTCTGGCTCTTGGTGAGTGATCACACCATCATGGTTATCTGGGTCATGTAGATCTTTTTTGTATAGCTCTTCTTTGTATTCTCGCCACTCTTCTTAATATCTTCTGCTTCTGTTAGGTCCATACCATTTCTGTCCTTTATTGAGCCCATCTTTGAATGAAATGTTCCCTTGGTATCTCTAATTTTCTTGAAGAGACCTCTAGTCTTTCCCATTCTATTGTTTTCCTCTCTTTCTTTACATTGATCACTAAGGAAGGGTTTCTTATCTCTCCTTGATATTCTTTGGAACTCTGCATTTGGATAGGTAGATCTTTCCTTTTCTACTTTGCCTTTAGCTTCTCTTCTTTTCTCAGCTATTTTTAAGGCCTCCTCAGAGAACCACTTTTCCTTTTGGCATTACTTTTTTGGGGGGGAAGGGAGATGGTCTTGATCACCACCTCCTGTATAATGTCATGAACCTCCATCCATAGTTCTTCAGGGACTCTATCAGATCTAATCCAGTTAATCTATTTGTCACTTCCACTGTATAATCGTAAGGGATTTGATTTAGGTCATACCTGAATGGTCTAGTGGTTTTCTCTACTTACTTCAATTTAAGTCTGGATTTGACAATAAGGAGTTCATGATCTGAGCCACAGTCAGCTCCCAGTCTTGTTTTTGCTGACTGTATAGAGCTTCTCCATTTTTGGCAGCAAGGAAAATAATAAATCTGATTTAAGTATTGACCATATGGTGATGTTCAAGTGTAGAGTCTTCTTTTGGGTTGTTGGAAGACAGTGTTGGCTATGACCAGTGCATTCTCTTGGCAAAACTCTGTTAGCCTTTGCCCTGCTTCATTCTGTACTCAAGACCAAATTTGTCTGTTACTCCAGGTATATCTTGATTTCCTGCTTTTGCTTTCCAGTCCTGTATAATGAAAAGGACATCTTTTTTGGTTGTTGGTTTTAGAAGGTCTTGTAGTTCTTCATAGAACTGTTCAGATTCTTCAGCATTACTGGTTGGGGCATAGTCTTGGATTACTGTGATATTGAATGATTTGCCTTGGAAATGAACAGAGATCATTCTGTCATTTTTGAGATTGCACCCATATACTGCGTTTTGAACTTATTTGTTGACTATGAGGGCTACTCCATTTCTTCTAAGGGAGTCTTGCCCACAGCAGTAGATAATGGTCATCTGAGTTAAATTTGCCCTTTCCAGTCCATTTTCATTCACAGATTCCTAAAATGTCAATATTCATTCTTGCCATCTCCTGTTTGACCACTTCTAATTTACCTTGATTCATGAACCTAACATTCCAGGTTTCTATGCAATATTGTTCTTTACAGTAACAGACTTTACTTCCATCACCAGTCACATCCACTGGGCTTTGTTTTCACTTTGGCTCTGTCTCTTCATTCATTCTGATGTTATTTCTCCACTCTTCTCCAGTACCATATTCGGCACCTACTGACCTAGGAAGTTCATCTTTCAGTGTCATATGTTTTTCTCTTTTATTATTGTCCATGGGTGGAGAAGGAAATGGCAACCCACTCCAGTATTCTTGCCTGGAGAATCCCACGGACAGAGGAGCCTGGCAGGCTACAGTCCCTGGGGTCACAAGAGTCGGACACGACTTGGCAACTAAATCACCACCACCACTGTTCATGGGGTTCTCAAGGCAAGAATACTGAAGCTGTGTGCCATTGACTTCTCCAGTGGACCACGTTTTATCAGAACTCTCCACCATGACCCATCTGTCTTGGGTGGCCCTACACAGCATGACTCATAGTTTCACTGAGTTAAATAAGGCTGTGGTCCATGTGATGAGTCTGATTAGTTTTCTGTGATTGTGGTTTTCATTCTGTCTGCCCTCTGAGAAATAAGGATAAGAGGCTATTGAATGGTACTTATCTCCCTTTTTATCCTTTCTAGATTTCCTCGCCCCTGGCTCATCCTCAACTGCCCTGGGAGGTTTGTCTGGTGGAGGGGGAGGGGGTCTGACCCAGACTTTCAACCATAAGAAATATGAACTCCTAGTCATCATCCTGTTCTAGGCCACAGGTCCTGTGTTTGTCAGTTTATCATCAAAATTGAGCCTCAAATAATAAGACATTACATGTTTTCCTCACATTTGCTAGTCTGCCCCACTATTTAACAGAATCTCTATATCCTCCTGTGAATCAAGGTCAATTATTCCTACTTGGGTGGTAACTTTTTCCTTTGTTCCTGTTTTCTCAGCCCAAGGAGCTCAAACGTACCATAGTGTTCAGCTATGGCAGAAAGTTTAATACGCTTTTACCATGTGTTCTCTGATAGACCCATTCCCCCTCTGAGAATCAGGATGGGAGCCACGGGGATGGGAGACACACATTCCTCCAGTCCCTCTCAGGTAACAGTGAATGAAGAGCCAATCCTCCTTCTACCCCTGCAGAGCCTCTGTATCATAACTGTCAGACACAGCCCTAAAAGCAACCATAGAAAGAGGGAATATGCATCCTAAGGTATGACACACACATCCTTGTAATGTTTTATCTCAAGTTAGCATTTCAGCTGCACCTTCACATAGACATTTCAACATTCTCTCAGGAAAGCAGATTCAGGGTGGTATATGATGGAACCAATGGATCCATAATTGGATCCCTGTTGCTGAGTCTCTCTTCCTATAAAGTTTCTTCTGTCTCTGTTTACACCCAGCCCTCTACTTACCACTGCCACTGCTTAGTGGGGTGATAGACCCCGCATGCCTCATCACAGGACATCACGTGACAATGCAGCCAGAGCTGCCTACCATGACCCTGATTTTATCATACCCAGCAAGTCACACATTCAGCTAGACCCAGTGGTAATCCATCGTAAAATGAAAGTGCCCATAGAAGACTGGGCACAGGCATGGGAAGAAGGAACAAACAAGCTGTATTAATAAAAGCAGGGGGCTCAGACTCTCATTCCAGTGTTATGTGGGTAAATGTTTAAAAGCTGGCTCTTCAGATTAAGCCCCAGATATACATCCAGAGAAGGCAATGGCACCCCACTCCAGTACTCTTGCCTGGAAAATCCCATGGACGGAGGAGCCCAGTAGGCTACAGTCCATGGGGTAGCTAAGAGTCAGACACGACTGAGTGACTTCACTTTCACTTTTCACATTCATGCATTGGAGAAGGAAATGGCAACCCACTCCAGTGTTCTTGACTGGAGAATCCAAGGGGTGGGGGAGCCTGGTGGGCTGCCATCTATGGGGTCGCACAGAATAGGACATGACTGAAGCAACTTAGCAGCAGCAGCAGCAGATATACATCTATAGTGTTTATATAAATCTATAGCTTTTATGGGCTTCCCTGGTGGCTCAGACAGTAAAGAATCTGCCTGCAATGTGGGAGACCTGGGTTCAATCCCTGGGTTGGGAAGATCCCCTGGAGGAGGACATGGCAACCCATTTCAGTATTCTTGCCTGGAGAATCCCATGGACAGAGGAGTCTGGTGGGCTACAGTCCACGGGGTCACAAAGAGTCGGACACAACTGAGCGACTAAGCACACAAGCACATAGCATTTATATAAATATAAAGCATTTTCCAATTTCCTAGGTATAAATACTCCCACCATGGCTGACTTCAAGCTACCAGTGTGACTTCACTCAACAGATTTGGAAAAAGATGATTCTCATCAGCACCTCTCACTCATGCCACATCTACACCCACATGAGAGGAGAAGAGCGCTTACAGGCAGTTGTGTAATCTCTGCATAGACAATGTGACCTGCTTCAAAACTTTTAAGGGTATATGTTTTAATTCTCCTGTTGAATCTTGACTCCACTTGGTGCCCTTTTCCACCACAGAAAACTGTAATACCATATTGTCCACTGGGTTGTATAGCCTAAGTCGCAAAGTTGTTTTATCATGGACCAAATGTGCTAAGAGCCTTTTGCAAATCAGGCCCAGCTCGAAGTAGACAGTCCTCAATGTTACATGATAAACAAGTCAATGAAGTATTCCCAAGCACAGAAAAGTTTATATTCAGAATGCAAATGCCCACCAGGAATGAGAGGTGAAAGAAGCAGCAATTTATCTTTTTTTATTTTTAATTGAAGTATAACTGACTTGAAACATTATCAGATTCAGGCGTACAGTATAATGATGTAGTAGTTTTATATACTACAAAATGTTCATAAGTCTGGTTACTATCTGTCCAAGTTGTTATGTTTTGACTATATACCCTATGTTGTACATCCTGTGCTTTATTTTATATCTGGAAGTCTGTACCTCTTAATCTTCCTCATCTGTTTCACTCACCCACCTGCCTACCTACCTCCCATTTGGCAATCACCAGCTTGTTCATTGTGTACATGAATCTGTTCCTGTTGTGTTGTTCATTTGTGTCCTTCAGATTCCACATAAGCCAAATCCATATGCTGTAACTTATTTCACTTAGCAAAATACTCTAAGTTCATCCATATTGTCAAAATGGCAAAATTTTTATGGTGAGTATTATTTCTTGATCAGCCCTGGGATTTCTTTGGAAGGAATGATGCTGAAGCTGAAACTCCAGTACTTTAGCCACCTCATGTGAAGAGTTGACTCATTGGAAAAGATTCTGATGCTGGGAGGGATTGGGGGCAGGAGGAGAAGGGGACAACAGAGGATGAGTGGGCTGGATGGCATCACTGACTTGATGGACGTGAGTCTGAGTGAATTCCCTGTCCATCACCAACTCAGGACGGGAGTTGGTGATGGACAGGGAGGCCTGGCGTGCTGCGATTCATGGGGTCGCAAAGAGTCGGACATGACTGAGTGACTGATCTGATCTGATTATTTCTTTGAATATATACATCTTTATCATTCATCCATTGATGCACACTTAGATTGATTTCATATCTTGGCTATTATAAATAATGCTGCAATGAATATAGAGGTGCATAAATATCTTGACTATTATAAATAAGGGTACAGTGAATATACAGGTATTTTCTAATCATTGATAACCATTGCTCCCCACTACATTGTTTATTTGTAAATAACAACTTATCTTGTCCTTATCAGTAATGTCTTCATTTAAGAATGTCTTCATTTAAAAAGCAAACTATTATATTTTACTACATGGATGTATTATCTACTTAACCAGTCTTCTTTTGCCAAACTCAGGTGTCAAGCAGTAGCATAATGAATAGCATGGAGCATATGAAATTTCATGCTTATTAGGTATATCTGTAGTATATATTTCTAGAATATTATAATATTTGAGGTTAAAATATTTATGATGTCGTTAAATACTACCAAATTCTCCATAGGTGGTATACCATTTTGTACGCCTTCAAGAAATTGCAAGTGTATACCCAAAGGAATTATTTTCTGTATATTTCTCATTTTTCTCAACTTGATTGTTAAGAAATGGTTCATTACTGTAGTTAAATTTATTTTGTCATGAGAGAGGTTGGACACCTTTTTAAATGCTTAAGTGCTATTTACATTTTACCCTGTGATTTGTCTTTTCGCGTCCTTTGTTCATTTTTAATTGGAGTGTTCTTCCTAATTTCTAGGATTTTTATTTACATATACTTCAAATAATTCTATAATACTCTATTTAAACCATATTTTACTAGACTGGTCTCTTGATAAAAAGTGTTTTCAGCTCTCATGTGGCCTGTTTTCATTTTTATCCAGCAGTTCTCTCTGAGGCTTTCCCACAAGGACCAAGTATGGACAACACCACACACTCTCCCCCTCCACTGATTTGCACAGAGAGAACTAAGTAGCTGGGATTTCAACAAGAGCCAAGGCATTACTTCAGGATCTGAAGTAAACCAAAAAATGTGTGCAAATGAAAAAATGCTGTTGTCCTAAAATTTAACCATGTAGCCTATAATTCCATTTATAAACTGTCAGTCACAGCCACAAGTTAAACTATACTTTTAAAGTAAGCCAAGGAATACTGAACTAGCCATTCAGTCTTCTACAGTCATTTCTTCCCTCAGGGTAATTGCAGCTGTGGGGCACAGCATAGAAACCGAAAGTAAGAACAAAAAACTTGAGCAAAGGGTCACTGTGGGGTAAGAGAAGTCATATTTACATGTAATATATTATTAAGGTTTTTAAAACTTTGAAAGACAACCCACTAAATATGTCAATATCCAAGAAGAGTTCAGTGTTCAGAAAGCATGCAAAGAGAGACAGAGGGTGTGGAAAAAGAAATTAAAAGGAAGCAGGAATTAAAATAATTTCCATGAAGAATCAGAATCAAGAAGAAATACAACTCAAGTATAATAATCTCCTGGAAGGTATCTCTACTAGAAGATGAAAAGGGAGGAAAAGTTGTTATGAAGACATACAAGAGTGGGTTGAGCCAATCCGTCTGCTTAGTCTCTGATCACATTTAAAAATAACTTATCCCAGAAATAGTTTCAGCACAGCACCAATGTTACTGCGTGGGAAACTGAGAGCAGGATTGTGGCATAGACATTATAAGTCACTTATTCAAAACTGCTTCTCAAAGTTGTAGCTGAGAAACCATCACCCCAAATCAAGTACATTGGAGGTGATGCCAGCAGCGCTAGTACTTAGTGAACATATCTAAGTATGTAGGAGTTCCTCAGGGAGGCAGTAAGAATGATAGCCAGGAACCACCACCCGCCTCGTCATAAGTAACAAAGGAAGAGTACAGATGTGAAATATTCCTCAAAAGCCACTCATCTGTCTTCAAATCATGGCAGAAAAAAATCAGAAGGGCATGACCAACAGTGCTAACATTTCCCACTTATTATATTCCTTGGAGGTGTCTATTAATGTTGGGCTTGTAGTATTTATGAAAGTCAATATTTTAATAAAATTTTTACAGCATGAGTAGAAGAGAAAGTTCGTACTCGATGGCAAGGGATCTGCGTTCACAGCATGCTTCTGCCACTTATTAGCCATATGGTCATGGGCAAATGACTTAAGGTCCTAAACCTATCCATGATCAATTCTAGAAAAGGGGGATAACAATCACTATTACTGGGAAAATAAATATTGTATAATGGAATAACATCTGGCACATAAGTGTTCATGACATGTACCCTATCTTCTACCCTGTCTTCTAGAATATTCTTTAAGCTCATTCCTGATAAGAAAAATTTTTGTCCCTTTTCTGTCTTAGGAAGTGGACTTTGGCCTCAATGTGAGAATAAATAGACCATATAAAGTAAATAGAATGAAGATTAGAATACTAAGGTATCTAAGGGAGGGAAAAAATCTGTAATCTAACAATATAAACTGTTACAGACACAAAGCTTCAGACACCTTTGGTAATTATTTCTTCTGTCATTAAAGTTTGAGTTGGGTATGAGTGAATGAGAAAAAAGTACAGTTTTACAACTTGAAATAGTATAGAAACTTTCAGAATCCTGCATCAAATTCTGATTTACAATTCACTAAATAGGTGAGGAGACAGGAGACAGGGATCAAGATCATCCCCATGGAAAAGAAATGCAAAAAACCAAACTGGCTGTCTGGGGAGGCCTTACAAATACCTGTGAAAAGAAGAGAAGCGACAAGCAAAGGAAAAAGGAAAGATATAAGCATCTGAATGCAGAGTTCCAAAGAATAGCAAGAAGAGATTAGAAAGCCTTCCTCAGTGACCAATGCAAAGAAATAGAGGAAAACAAGAGAATGCGAAAGACTAAAGATCTCTTCAAGAAAATTAGAGATACCAAAGGAACATTTCATGCAAAGATGGGCTCAATAAAGGATAGAAATGGTATGGACCTAACAGAAGCATAAGATATTAAGAAGATGTGGCAAGAATAGACAGAAGAACTGTACAAAAAAGATCTTCACGACCCAGATAATCACGATGGTGTGATCACTCATCTAGAGCCAGACATCCTGGAATGTGAAGTCAAGGGCCTTAGAAAGCATCACTATGAATAAAGCCAGTGGAGGTGATGGAATTCCAGTTGAGCTATTCCAAATCCTGCAAGATGATGCTGTGAAAGTGCTGCACTCAATATGCCAGCAAATTTGGAAAACTCAGCAGTGGCCACAGGACTGGAAAAGGTCAGTTTTCATTCCAATCCCAAAGAAAGGCAATGCCAAAGAATGCTCAAACTACCGCACAATTGCACTCATCTCACATGCTAGTAAAGTAATGCTCAAAATTCTCCAAGTCAGGCTTCAGCAATACGTGAGCCGTGAACTTCCTGATGTTCAAGCTGGTTTTAGAAAAGGCAAAGGAACCAGAGATCAAATTGCCAACATCCGCTGCAACAGTTAGAACTGGACATGGAACAACAGACTGGTTCCAAATAGGAAAAGGAGTACGTCAAGGCTGTATATTGTCACCCTGCTTATTTAACTTATATGCAGAGTACATCATGAGAAATGCTGGGCTGGAAGAAACACAAGCTGGAATCAAGATTGCCAGGAGAAATATCAATAACCTCAGATATGCAGATGACACCACCCTTATGGCAGAAAGTGAAGAGGAACTAAAAAGCCTCTTGATGAAAGTGAAAGAGGAGAGTGAAAAAGTTGGCTTAAAGCTCAACATTCAGAAAACGAAGATCACGGCATCTGGTCACATCACTTCATGGGAAATAGATGGGGAAACAGTGGAAACAGTGTCAGACTTTATTTTGGGGGGCTCCAAAATCACTTCAGATGGTGATTGCAGCCATTAAATTAAAAGATGCTTACTCCTTGGAAGGAAAGTTATGACCAACCTAGACAGCATATTCAAAAGCAGAGACATTACTTTGCCAACAAAGGTTCATCTAGTCAAGGCTATGGTTTTTCCTGTGCTCATGTATGGCTGT
>NW_011495021.1:4884643-4895560 GCF_000754665.1 Bison bison bison
CATGTATGGCTGTGAGAGTTGGACTGTGAAGAGGGCTGAGTGCTGAAGAATTGATGCTTTTGAACTGTGGTGTTGGAGAAGACTCTTGAGAGTCCCTTGGACTGCAAGAAGGTCCAACCAGTCCATTCTGAAGGAGATCAGCCCTGGGATTTCTTTGGAAGGAATGATGCTAAAGCTGAAACTCCAGTACTTTGGCCACCTCATGCAAAGAGTTGACTCATTGGAAAAGACTCTGATGCTGGGAGGGATTGGGGGTAGGAGAAGAAGGGGATGACAGAGAATGAGATGGCTGGATGGCATCACTGACTCGATGGACATGAGTCTGAGTGAACTCCGGGAGTTGGTGATGGACAGGGAGGCCTGACGTGCTGTGATTAATGGGGTCGCAAAGAGTCGGACATGACTAAGTGACTGAACTGAACTGAACTGAAATAGGTGAGGAAAGCTGTTTGGAGAGGGTCTTGAATATATGGCCAAGTAGCAAAGATTTTTGATCAAATAGTGACATGATTGAAGGTGGATTTGGAAAATTTTTCTACAACACTGGTAACTATTCATTGAGCACTCCACAGAAAAACAGGATGTATAAAGTAGGACAGAGGATGAATTGAAAGGATGCAGGCAGTTTGCAAGTCATCAAAGTAACAGGATGGTCTTTTTAGAGTAAAGAGGGCAAAGGTAAGGCTAAGTTCTTGAGGACCATAAAGACTTTTTTTTAACATCTACTATGGACTGGTGCTATAAAGATGTAACAGGAGAGCAATAAAGAAATTACAATCTGCACTAAACAACCAATTCATGTTAGGGAACCTTCTTTGCACAGTAATGACTTCTCTAAATACATGCACAAAAGATGAATAGGGCAATGGTGCTTATTAAGATTTGAATACTTTAATATGAATATTCTGTAATAATTTAAGGAAATTGTTGAAATTACCTTAATGTCATAATTATTAATGTTCATTAATTCAAAAACTAATTTTTAAGGTAACACTTTGGCATAGTAAGAACACAAAAAATATGTGAAGAGGTTCTGTAAGTAGCAGTGACATCCATACTAAGAGCATTAAGGTTTAATTAAAACATGACTAGCTGAGAAACAAATAGTAACTCAAGAACTCCTGAGACTTGAGTTTTTTCTCTGAGACTCCCAGAAGATACAGTAATTCTTGTATAAGGGTTTCTTTTTTGATGTAGAGATGGTAAAATATCACTCAACTCAAGAAAAATTTATGATTCACAGGCATGTAAAGTAAGGCTTGAATTTGGTATTTGAAGGGGAGGAGGAAACTAACATTTATTTAATACCTTGCAACTGTTAGCTGAAATGCTTCACTTGTATTTCCCCAAAACATATACCAACTCTTTGAAGTAGGTATTGTTAACTCTATTTTAGAAATGAAGAAACAAAGGCTCAGCAAGTTAAATTGACCACAATCATTCAGTTAACAGGCAATTAAAGAACCAGAATTACAACCCAGGGCCTGTGAAGCCCAACTCCATGTTCTTTGTACTACACCACAATAGTCAATTAACTTTAAGTACAAATTTATAAAAATTTAGGGCAAGCAAATAAATACATCCAACACACACACACACAAAACAAATTCTAAACATGAGTTTCTCTCTTGCTATATGACAGCTGTAGCAGATATGTGATCCTGAAAAGAGCTCCTCTTCAAGGTACATCATTTTTATTCTTTAGCAATTGTACCCAAAGGTGTGCCATGCTGCACAATCACAACCAAGTTTACTGAGATGTTTATCCCAAGGACCTGTTACCTTTCTGATGTTTGTTCTTAAGATTGAAAAAAGGTGAAACTCAAAATAAATAGGAGGTAGCTACCTGAGCATGTTGGGTTTTTTCATCAAATTCCCATTTTCATTGCTAAAATATAAAAGCAAATGAAATATCAGAAGCAATTAACACATGCACTCATACCTGTGTGGATTGTATAACTGAGTACGTCAATGAAAAGTATATTTAGCAGTACAATGTTTAGAAGGTTATTTTTGCAGAATTACTGCATTTATACAAAACAATAGCAATATAAGCAGCCAGTTTACCCAGTGGTATTAAAAAGGTTTAATGTAGAGAAATGGCTGAACTAGTTATATATGATATGCAACTATTCTTTCACAATTTGTAAAAATTCTTATACAGACTAGTTATGTCATTTCCTTTTCTACATTTTACTTTTTTGATTAGACAGGAAAATTTCAACCCAATATATTATTTTCAAAGGAAAATAATTAGACTTGTGTAGAACACAAATTCCTTAAGACTTTCTTGTGTTAGAGAAGAAAGCAACATTTTATTTTAATGTTCTTCCAAATTCACTAAAAAAAAAAAAAAGTCCTGAAATTTTAAGAACTAAGTTATTCTTAAGGAAAACATTTATCTGACTTAATAACAATGATTATCAAATTATTCAGTCTCTAGTATTTTTGAAAAGTTGGCCTTTTTTCCACCTACATTTTAATACCATACTTTAATTCTTTTAATAAATTAACAAAACTTTAGAAAAATACCTAAAATGTAGAAAGGGTTATCGGAATGTGTTCTTTTGCTTTCAGATATTTTGAGGGAAAAACTCAGAATAGCTTAATAAATCTAGTCAGCCATCTCTGAAAAATATTGTTCCACTGAAAATTATCTGAGCATAATAGCACATACACACAAGTTACAGGGAATTTGCCATTCTCATATCCTGCTACTGTGATTGAAGTTCATCAACCTTCTAGAAGTCAATTGGTAATGACTCAAGTTTTTATATATGCTTCTCCCTTGGACACAATATTTCTACTTCCAAGAATTTAGCCCAGGGAAACATGTGTACTAGTTCACCAAATATACGTTAAAGAAAAATATTCACTGAAACATGAAGCAAAATTTTGATTAGAAATAATCTAGCTGAACCTCCACTTTAGTTAACTAAATTGTGGTTTTTAAACAACGAAATGCTGTGGAGCCTCTAAAATGACCAAATAGAGCTACATGTTCTGATATAAACCAAAGTACATAATCTACTGAGTGACGAGTCAGGTTATAGAGCAGCATGTACATTATAGTTCTGCATGCTATGTTCTTACATGGATTGGAAGATACAGCTCAAATTTTAAGCTATAATATTTCTGCACAGTGAAGCTAAAAGTGGGAAGTACTTCTTTAGCGTATACTTCTATATAGTATCAGCTACAATAGTATATATATTGCTTTAATTTTTAAAAGTCACCCCCATTTAATTAAATTACTTTCAAGTGAAATAATTACATATAATTTCATGATATTATGACTATAAATTAAAGAAAAAAATCTCAAATTGTCTTGTGATTGCATTTTGTGTTTCAGTTCACCAAGTCTATCATAATGTAACATTTTTGCCAGCAACAGCATCTATTATTGTCCAGGTGCTAGACAGTCCCCATGACAGCGTCTGGGTAAGAAAAGTCTGAATGAGGACGCATCAGTTCCTGCCTAATTCAAACCTTCCCCACCTACTCACAGTTTCCATGAACTCCTCAACATTTTTTCACAAAAACTTAATGTTTAGCCATGGCCAGCTCCTGTTATACTAGAACCCTGTTACACTTTGTCTTTGGAAGCTCTATGATGGTTTCAAAAAAACTCTTTAACTCCTCTCATTCCTTCTTAGGCCCTGAAAGAAAAGCTCCTGATCAACAACAACAAAACGATGTCTATAATTGTATTTAAAATTGTTCCTTGGAGATTTCAACAACAGCACTATTGCTGTTTTCCCAACCCATCTCAATATGGTTAGGATTCCCAGAGAAGAAGTAATTTGCTTTGCTCTGGTGTTCTACTAAAAAGCACTTGTTGCCAGCAGCCACCTTCACTTCCACACAGAAACTCCACTACTTCAGCAACACCCCAGGTCACTGAGATTCAGAAAAGTCACAAAGTATAATGAAAACAGTAGCTGCTTAGAGAATATCTTAGTGTCATTTAGTTTCATGTGAGTGAAACATTACAAAGATCATGGCATCCGGTCCCATCTCTTCATGGCAAATAGACGGAGAAACAGTGGAAACAGTGGCAGACTTTTTTGGGGCTCCAAAAATCACTGCAGATGGTGACTGCAGCCATAAAATTAAAAGACGCTTACTCCTTGGAAGGAAAGTTATGACCAACCTAGACAGCATATTAAAAAGCAGAGACATTACTTTGCCAATAAAGGTCATCTAGTTAAGGCTATGGTTTTTCCAGTAGTCATGTATGGATGTAAGAGTTGGACTATAAAGAAAGCTGAGCACCAAAGAATGGATGCTTTTGAACTGTGGTCCTGGAGAAGACTCTTGAGAGTCCCTTGGACAGCAAGGAGATCCAACCAGCCCATTCTAAAGGAAATCAGTCCTGAATACTCATTGGAAGGACTGATGCTGAAGCTGAAACTGATGCAAAGAACTGACTCATTGGAAAAGACCCTGATGTTGGGAAAGATTGAAGGTGGAAGGAGAAGGGTATGACAGAGGATGAGATGGTTGGATGGCATCACAGACTCAATGGACATGAGTCTGAGTAAACTCCAGGAGTTGGTGATGGACAGGGAGACTGGTGTGCTGAAGTCCATGTGATCGCAAAGAGTCGGACGTGACTGAGCTGCTGAACTGAAGTGAAACATTATTCCATCTGCACATTAAGAGACCTCACCACCAGATTCATCCTTCTATAAACCATAGCTATTTGTGAAGTATATCACAGATGTGTGCTTAGTCGCTCAGTCATGTCCAACTCTTTGCAATCCCATGGACTGTAGCCTGCCAGGCTCCTCTGCCCATGGGGATTCTCCAGGCAAGAATACTGGAGTGGGTTGCCATGACCTCCTTAAGGTGATCTTACCTACCCAGGGATCAAACCCAGGTCTCATGCATTGCAGGTGGATTCTTTACATCTGAGCCACCAGGGAAGCCATATCACAGATCAGTATTTGACAATTAAATTTCCAAATGCCAACAACCACTTAAACATTTTTCTCTTTCTTTCCTAAAATGTTCTTCCTTCGTGACTTCTCTTAGACTCAGATGTTTTTGTTAAACATGGAAGGAAATGCAACAGGTAAAGAAATATAAAACAGATTAAGAAACATTCTTGCATTCATTTAAACACTGCTGTGTGTCAAAAACTCTTGATGGTTAATGAATATAAGGAAAATGCAGTTTGTCCCAACAATCTGTAAAGACTCCATATTCATTTATTTCTCTTCATCTAGAACGTGTTTTTACCCAAGATCAAGATTACAATGAAAGTATAAAAATAGCTACTAACACATATTGAGTACTTAGCACGTTTTACGTACTAGGGTAGATATTTTATCAACATGTAATCATTGGAAAAACTTTATGAAATAGGTACAGTTTTACTAATTCTGTTTTACAGGCAATGCAACTGTTGGTTGAGAAACTTGTAGAAAATATAACAAATTCTTGGTTTTTCCAATAAATATGTTTTTCTGGAATGTTTATATTATAGGCAAGTAGCTGCAATTCATGGGGTTGCAAAGAGTCAGACACCACTGAGTGACTGAACTGAGAACTGATGATAATAAAGAGTTTTGTCAATCACTTTAATACAATTTAATATAATTTAATACACTTTAATATAATACTTTAATACACTTTAATACAAATTTATCAGATATAATCTACCTTGAATTTAAATACACCTCTTATAGTATGATTATGAAATATTATGTTTCTTTCTTCAATGTATCATCAGATCTTGAAGCATCTCTATTGAATAGTGTTTCAATGAAGAATATCAAGGTGAAATGAGTACAATAATCAATTTTAGGGTTTTAAAGTATTAAAGAAGTCTAATTTGAAGAAAATTTGGGGGGACAATGCTAAGCAAGTGTTTTACTTACCACCCCCAACAAAGACACATGAGTTACTAAAAGAGGAAGAAGAAAGAAAGTTGGAAGACAAGAATAGATAATTGGTGTACATAGTGGTATACAATGCTCCCTTATTTAGGCCTGGATTGTGAGTGAGATGGGAACTCTTAAATTTGGACACCCAGGAGTAGAAAATTGTGTGACTAGAGATCTTCAAGAAAATCCATTCATGTTCCCCTACCCCAACCAAAATGGCACCGGCAAAGAAAAATAGAGATAAATGAAATGTAACAGAAGTAGAGAAGTTTTGATGGCCATGAGCCTAAAATCCCAAGAAAAGCACAGGAGATCCGCTTAACCTGACCCATGCCTTCAAGTATATAAGAACGTTAACACAGAGAAAGCTAGCAAGCGGGACAGGCATTATAGACTGGCACTGAAGTGGTTGGCCATCCATGAAAATGTAGAGATGGATACTGAAAAGTGAAGATCATGACTGGACTGTGCATATCAGAAAGAGGAAGGAAAGGGCCAAAGAGGCTATCTCTGCCTCCCACTGACACTACAGAAATAGGTAATTCCAAGCACCTGCAAAACAACTGCAAGGCCAGAGGTAGGTGAACAGGGTTCCGTAAATCCTGAAGTGACAGAGTTTTAAATCTTAAATGACTGATCACTGACTTTGCTGTAGTTTCCACCCCAAAAGACTAAGAAATCATTATTGTGGAGTGAATATCTACCTGGATAAGAGCAGACCAATTTTTCTAGTATTGAGAGCAAGAAATTCAGAATAGAAATTAAACTCAGCTATGGGGGGAAAAGTCTTAAATTTTCCATGCTAGATTTTGACATCTACCAAGCCCACAGCAGGCCATAAGAGATCTATAAAAGCTGAAATTGCCTAATTCCATATCTGTCCATTTCCACCACATCTTCCACTATTGCATCAGTCATCATCAACTTCTTCTCTACATTATCTATCACAGGGATCTGGAGTTCTACATACTCTGGGTTTTTTGAAATTTGTTGTAAATACATCACAGCCTAAGTGGAAGGGAAAAGGGAGAAACCAAAACATTCCTTTGAAAATTGCCAATTTTTTTTACTACAGTACTTTTAATTGTTCAATGAAGAATCACTACCAGCCCTTTCTTGAGTCTCCTACCAGGGAATTTACTGGCCAATTCATCAGACCCTTCCTTACGTTCCTTTGTGTTCTATAGATTTTTTGGTAGAAGCAGTAAGAACTGGAATCTCAGGGTCAAATAGCTTTACTCAGCCAAAGTTCTCATCTCCATTAAGTCACAAGGAAAAATTTCAAATAATACTTGTTTTTAAATATTATCATTACCTATATTATCTGAATACAGATGTAAATACATGAAACCACCAGGAGAAATATTTCTCCTTTATCTTCTTTCCTGTTACCTTCTCTTGATTTACTACTCCTCTTTCATTATTTTTACTTTTCCTAAGTCAGCTTATTTCCCTCCATAGGGTACAATTTAACAGCTTGTTTGATCTGGTTTTCTACCCTACTCATATATCAATGCCTTCTTTTTCCGGTCAGCAAATCTTTTGCCAAGCTTGTTCTTCCCACTCTTCATTAGATGTACTTTTTCTTTTGCCAGGAGCATTAGTTTAGTACCATGCATCATGGTCCAGAAAACTAAATTCTGTTCAACACCATCTACAGAGCCAGCTGTTCACTTCTCAGTTCCTTCTTTATCTTCCAAAGTCCTGACCTTCAATTAGAAGAAATAAAACCACCACCTGTGTTCCCAAGATTTGCAATTTCCTACCCAGATTTCTAAACATATATACAGTCCAGGTTTTTTTTTTTTTTTTTCCTTTCATATTTTCAGCAGTTCTAATTAAACATTGGACTGGTGTATAAATATCAAATGTTAAATGACTTCGGATGGACTAATCAATAATATTTTATTGCCATTTAGTCCTCAGTATCAATGAATTTTGACATATGTAGCTCATGGGGTTGCAAAGAGTAGGACATGACTGAGCAACTGAACTGAACTGAATCTTTATAACCCATTTTACTTTCTAAAGAGAATCATTTCAGTTATAAGAAATATATGCAATATAATATTCAAATTAAAAAATACATATACAAATATTTTGCAATTATATTCCTGATAGAGTTCAGAGGAACTAATTTTTCAATGTTTTAGAAGTTTTAAGGCGTGTTTTTTAAACACGTCCAAGACTAAATCTTCAACACTGTTCTCTTCTAATCAGTGACTATCTCTTATGTTCACTAACTGAATGCCTTTATTCAATCTATGAATTTCTACACAGTTGAGGTGAAAAGGTCCCATGAACGATGAAAAGCAATAAGCTTAGCTTGACTGTTATTGAGTTAAGCTGAGGATAGGGACTGTAATTCTGTTTTGCCTTTTAAGGAAGACCAAAATCTTTTTCTACAAATTGAATATGTATTGGGGATGGGGGGAACAAATGTAATTTGCAAAGTTAAAAAATTATTAAAATAATCTTCCACACATGTTTTTATATTTTTGGTACTCTTGTGTTGACACAGAACCATGTGATTTAAAATGTTAAGATAAATAGTAGGTTAGAACTCTTGGGAAGGTTCACTGCTTACACTTGTTATTGTATTAGTATATCCTAAATTCCTGAAAGCCCACGGGAAAAATTTTTAATAAGACACTTCCACAGAATTTAACATGTTCTCCTACATACAGTAGGTGCTTTCTCGACCCATTCTGGGTCAGCACCTAGATCCCATTATCCTTTAAGGTTTAAATATCAAACTCAAACTCTTTAATCCCAGGGTTTCCTGATAAAATACAGGGCACAGAGTTAAATTTGAATTTCATAGAAACATTTAGTGGAAATACACGTCAATTGCCCAGGACACCTGTTGTTCAGTCACTAAGTCATGTCCAACTCTTTGCGATGCCATGGACTGCAACACACCACGCTTCCCTGTCCTTCACTATCCCTCAATTGCCCAGGACATACACATACTGAAAAGTATTTATCTGAAACTCTAATTTAATACCTTGTATTTTTATTTACAAACTCTGGCAACACAATAGCCCTGAACTATGGGAATTATTTCCAAAGGCTCATTCTCATATGATCAGTGCAATTCAGGGTCATCCTGGGCTCATAACATCCACGAATTCAGATGAGGTGTGGTATAGCTTGTTGCTTCCTTGTTGCTCTGTAAGCATCCATAGATTTTTGGATATGTGGGTTCTAACCTTATAACCAGACTGGAATAAAGGTTTTATCTTCCTAAAAATGGCCCTATGTCTATATCTCCCTCCTTCTATCCCTCCAACCACCCTTTCTCACTGGAGCACCCCTTGATTCTTGATAGAGCCACTCCAATGTTCTGAGGATCACATCTGATTGTACTCTGGGTTGTACGTGACAATAACCTGGGAAGCTTTGAAAATGTGATAGCTAGCCTCCATCCCAGAGTATTTAAATAAAAATCTCTAAGAAGGAATGCTACCACAGTTGGTATTTGTTACTCACAGATGATTTTAGTGTATAGCCAGGTAGAGACTTTTGCTACAGAAACGAGTAGAGATAGTCAAATTTAGATACAAACTCAAATCATGTCAAGGAGCTTTTTAAACATTCCCACAACCCAGACTTATTATATTAGAAGATCTAGGGGCAGGACAAAAGCATGATGTTTTTTTAATGCTCCCAGGTGAATCCAACTTCAGCTAAGAATCAGTGCCTCATAGGTAGGTAATGTTTCCAGTAAACTTTAAATCTCTCATACCACCGCCCACAGGTATCTTTTTTCTACTCTTCTCTTATTCAGACAGTATAGACCTTAGCTTATTCTTAATCACCATTCTCCCCACTCCTCCCCAAAATTATTAGAGTGTCATTTCTATTAGTTGCAGACTTTACTAAAGGTTTAGCATTTTACATAAGAGACACACAAAAATGTTAATACTAGACATCCTTAGACCTCAAAATGTTTGGTTACTCTGACACCTGTCTTATTTAACTTGCCCTTACTAAAGACACCTTGACCCAAATTCACCCACATTTTTATGCAGGCCAGTTTAGCCCTCCTCCACAGTGTTTGCCTACACACAAAGAATTTTTGAAGTTTTTTTTTTTTCTCCATCTTCCCACCAGTCTCTAAGCATAAAAGACCACCACCACACACACACACCATAAAAGATGCTATTAACACACCTGTCACCAGCACTCCATACACACCTAACCCTAAGAAGTCTGAGATGTGAAGCAACTTGAACTTTAAGTGACATTTTTTTCAAACAAATACATAAATTACTGTTGTGGGAATGAACATAATTATAAAGTGTGGTGATCATAATCCTCCACTGAATTCTCTAATTTCAAGACAGATTTTTAACTTTCACACTTGGTAACAAAAAGTCAAAGGATATACAAACTCAGATTCTCTAGGGAGTAAACTTCTGTAAAGCAAAATTTAGAGAAGTGCTCAATAAACAGCAATTGAAAATACAAATTTTCAACAATTCCCACCAACTTATTTCTGAACCACTCAATTTAAGTCTATTATTTAATAGATATTTATTTAACATAAATAGATATTTAACAGATATTTATCCTTTCACTGTTATTTGCTTGCTATTTTAATATCATATATACATTGGTTATGCCTTCTCAAGTGTCACAAATTGACCCCTACTTTTTCATCATCCCAATTTCCCATTCATTCTCAAATTAGAAATAAGTAATTAGGAAGTTCATGATCTGAGCCACGGTCAGCTCCTGGTCTTGCTTTTGTTGACTGTATAGAGCTTCTCCATCTTTGGCTGCAAAGAATATAATCAATCTGATTTTGGTGTCTACCATCTGGTGATGTCCATGTGTAGAGTCTTCTCTTGTGTTGTTGGAAGAGGGTGTTTGCTATGACCAGTGCATTTTCTTGGCAAAACTCTATTAATCTTTGCCCTGCTTCATTCCATATTCCAAGGCCAGATTTGCCTATTACTCCAGGTGTTTCTTGACTTCCTACTTTTGCATTCCAGTCCCATATAATGAAAAGGACATCTTT
>NW_011495021.1:4895660-4897767 GCF_000754665.1 Bison bison bison
TTGGATTACTGTGATATTGAATGGTTTGCCTTGGAAACAGAGATCATTCTGTCGTTTTTGAGATTGCATCCAAGTACTGCATTTCGGACTCTTTTGTTGACCATGATGGCTACTCCATTTCTTCTAAGGGATCCCTGCCCACAGTAGTAGATATAATGGTCATCTGAGTTAAATTCACCCATTCCAGTCCATTTGAGTTCGCTGATTCCTAGAATGTCGACGTTCACTCTTGCCATCTCCTGTTTCACCACTTCCAATTTGCCTTGATTCATAGACCTGACATTCCAGGTTCCTATGCAATATTGCTCTTTACAACATTAGACCTTGCTTCAATCACCAGTCACATCCACAACTGGGTATTGTTTTTGCTTTGACTCCATCCCTTCATTCTTTCTGGAGTTATTTCACCACTGATCTCCAGTAGCATACTAGGCACCTACTGACCTGGGAAGTTCCTCTTTCAGTATCCTATCATTTTGCCTTTTCATACTGTTCATGGGGTTCTCAAGGCAAGAACTGAAGTGGTTTGCCATTACCTACTCCAGTGGACCACTTTCTGTCAGTGGTCCTGTGGAAAACCACTAGACTTAAATCAAATCCCTTATGATTATACAGTGGAAGTGAGAAATAGACCTAAGGGACTAGATCTGATAGATAGAGTACCTGATAACTATGGACGGAGGTTCATGACATTGTACAGGAGACAGGGATCAAGACCATCCCCATGGAAAAGAAATGCAAAAAACCAAAATGCTGTTGAGGAGGCCTTACAAATAGCTGTGAAAAGAAGAGAAGCGAAAAGCAAAGGAGAAAAGGAAAGATAAAAGCATCTGAATGCAGAGTTCCAAAGAATACCACGAAGAGACAAGAAAGCCTTCCTCAGAAATCAATGTAAAGAAATAGAGGAAAACAATAGAATGGGAAAGACTAGAAATCTCTTCAAAAGAATTAGACATACCAAAGGAACATTTCATGCAAAGATGGGCTCGATAAAGGACAGAAATGGTGTGGACCTAACAGAAGCAGAAGATATTAAGAAGAGGTGGCAAGAATAGACAGAAGAACTGTACAAAAAAGATCTTCACGACCCAGATAATCACGATGATGTGATCACTGACCTAGAGCCAGACATCCTGGAATGTGAAGTCAAGTGGGCCTTAGAAAGCATCCTAGGAAAAAAGCTAGTGGAGGTGATGAAATTCCAGTTGAGCTATTTCAAATCCTGCAAGATGATGCTGTGAAAGTGCTGCACTCAATATGCCAGCAAATTTGGAAAACTTAGCAGTGGCCACAGGTCAGTTTTCATTCCAATCCCAAAGGAAGGCAATGTGAAAGAATGCCCAAACTACCACACAATTGAACTCAACTCACACGCTAGTAAAGTAATGCTCAAAATTCTCCAAGCCAGGCTTCAGCAATAGGTGAACCGTGAACTTCCTGATGTTCAAGCTGGTTTTAGAAAAGGCAGAGGAACCAGAGATCAAATTGCCAACATCGGCTGGATCATGGAAAAAGCAAGAGAGTTCCAGAAAAACATCTATGTCTGCTTTATTGACTATGCAAAAGCCTTTGACTCTGTGGATCACAATAAACTGTGGAAAATTCAAGAGATGGGAATACCAGACCACCTGACCTGCCTTTTTTTTTTTTTTTTCAGTGCCTAAATCTTTATTTTTCATAACCTACATTTTTTCAAATTAGACAGTTTTACACTGTCTAATTTGACCTGCCTCTTGAGAAACCTATATGCAGGTCAGAAAGCAACAGTTAGAACTGGACATGAAACAACAGACTGGTTCCAAATAGGAAAAGGAGTACATCAAGGCTGTATATTGTCACCTGCTTATTTAACTTATATGCAGAGTACATCATGAGAAACACCGGGCTGGAAGAAGCACAAGCTGGAATCAAGATTGCCAGGAGAAATATCAATAACCTCAGATATGCAGTTGACACCATCCTTATGGCAAAAAGTGAAGAGGAACTCAAAAGCCTCTTGATGAAAGTAAAAGTGGAGAGTGAAAAAGTTGGCTTTCTCAACATTCAGAAAATGAAGATCATGGCATCTGGTCCCATCACTTCATGGGAAATAGATGGGGAAACAGTG
>NW_011495021.1:4897867-4898359 GCF_000754665.1 Bison bison bison
GAAGAGATAAGAAAGCCTTACCTCGGCGATCAATAGCAAAAAATAGAGGAAAACAACAGAATGGGAAAGACTAGAGATCTCTTACAAGAAATTAAAGATACCAAGGGAATATTTCATGCAAAGATGGGTTCGATAAAGGACAGAAATGGTGTGGACCTAACAGAAGCAGAAGATATTAAGAAGAGGTAGCAAGAATAGACAGAAGAACTGTACAAAAAAGATCTTCACGACCCAGATAATCACGATGGTGTGATCACTGACCTAGAGCCAGACATCCTGGAATGTGAAGTCAAGTGGGCCTTAGAAAGCATCATACGAACAAAGCTAGTGGAGGTGATAGAATTCCAGTTTAGCTATTTCATATCCTGCAAGATGATGCTGTGAAAGTGCTGCACTTAATATACCAGCAAATTTGGAAAACTCAGCAGTGGCCACAGGACTGGAAAAGGTCAGTTTTCATTCCAATCCCAAAGAAAGGCAATACCAAAGAAT
>NW_011495021.1:4898459-4899355 GCF_000754665.1 Bison bison bison
GACGTGAGTCTGAGTGAACTCTGGGAGTTGGTGATGGACAGGGAGGCCTGACGTGCTGCAATTCATGGGGTCACAAAGAGTCAGGCACGACTGAGTGACTGAACTGAATTAGGAGGTAAACACAAATTGTTTTTAAGCTGAGTAAATGCTTTAGTGGTATAACTTTGGAGCAAAAAGCTGAATTTTCACATTATATTTTGAAAAAGGATTTTATTATTTAATGAGAGCACAGTAATAGCTACAAATTACACTCAACTATTAATTATCCTGCCTAACAACCAAACAAACCTCAATGGCATACAGTGTTTAATTTCATAAACCCACATCTGCTGGTGTTTGGCTTGTGTAGACATTCTAGGAATCAGCAAACTAAAATGGACTGGAAAGGGTGAATTTAACTCAGATGACCATTATATTTACTACTGCAGGCAGGAATCCCTTAGAAGAAATGGAGTAGCCATCATGGTCAACAAAAGAGTCTGAAATGCAGTACTTGGATGCAGTCTCAAAAATGACAGAATGATCTCTGTTCGTTCCCAAGGCAAACCATTCAATATCACAGTAATCCAAGTCTATGTCCCAACCAGTAATGCTGAAGAAGCTGAAGTTGAATGGTTCTATGAAGACCTACCGGAGAAGGCAATGGCAACCCACTCCAGTACTCTTGCCTGGAAAATCCCATGGATGGAGGAGCCTGGTATGCTGCAATCCATGGGGTCGCTAAGAGTCTGGCACGACTGAGCAACTTCACTTTCACTTTTCACTTTCACGCATTGGAGAAGGAAATGGCAACCCACTCCAGTGTTCTTGCCTGGAGAATCCCAGGGACGGGGGAGCCTGGTGGCTGCCGTCTATGAGGTCGCACGGAGTTGGACACGACTGAAGCGACTTAGCAG
>NW_011495021.1:4900467-4904773 GCF_000754665.1 Bison bison bison
ACAATTGCACTCATCTCACATGCTAGTAAAGTAATGCTCAAAATTCTCCAAGCCAGGCTTCAGCAATAGGTGAACCGTGAACTTCCTGATGTTCAAGCTGGTTTTAGAAAAGGCAGAGGAACCAGAGATCAAATTGCCAACATCTGTTGGATCATGAAAAAAGCAAGAGAGTTCCAGAAAAACACCTATTTCTGCTTTATTGACTATGCCAAAGCCTTTGACTTTGTGGATCACAATAAACTGTGTAGGCTAGGACTCGCTGGGATTTGCTTTTGGTTGCAGGTTGTGTTCAGATGTGTTCCAGCAACAACTATCCAAGGCAAATTCCTCTTGTGATGAAAGTGAAAGTGAAGTCGTGTCCGACTCTTTGCGACCCCATGGACTGTAGCCTACCAGGCTCCTCCATCCATGGGATTCCCTAGGCAAGAGTACTGGAGTGGGTTGCCATTTCCTTATCCATGAACATAGGGGTATAAACGGAAACTCAACTGAAATTCCAAACATTTTACATGTTACATCCATCATCATGCCATTGGCAAAATCATATCACATAGTCAAGTCCAAAATCAAGAAAACAAGCAAGTATATACTACTCATCATAAATTTCTAATAGATATTAGTACTACTGTAAACAGTTCAAATTTACCACACTATCATAGATATATTCATTTTGGAACATAGGTGATATATTAATATTTTCCCTATATATATTAAAGCTCATAATTAAGAGACATACATACCCCAGTGTTCTTTGCAGCACTATTTACAATAGCCAGGACATGAAAGCAACCTAGATGTCCATCAAGAGATGAATGGATAAAGAATTTGTGGTACATATACACAATTAAGTATTACTCAGCCATAAAAAGGAATGAATGTGTTGGTTGAACTGAGGTGGGTGAACCCAGAGCCTGTTATAGAATGAAGTCAATAGAGTGAAGTAAGTCAGAAAAACAAATATCATATTAATGCATATACATGGAATCTAGAAAGATGGTACTGATGAACCTATTTGCAGGGCAGGAAAAGAGATGCAGACATAGAGAACATAAAGATTTGTGGACACAGTGGGGGAAGAAGAGCATGGGACGAATTGAGAAAGTAACACTGAAACATATACATTATCATATGTCAAATAGATAGCCTGTGAGAAGTTGCTCTACAACACGGGGAACCCAACCTGTGCTCTGTGACAACCTCAAGGGGTGGATGGGGTGGGTAGGAGGGAGGTTCAAGAGGGAGGGGATATATGTATACTTACAGCTGATTCAGCTGTATGGCAGAAACCAACACAACATTGTAAATCAATTATCCTCCAACTAAAAATAAGTTAAAAAATAAAAGCCCAATGGGAAACCTCAAGTTTTTCTTCTCTCTCTCTCACCTTTTATTCTCCCTCCAAAATGGAAGAAGATCTCAAATACAAAAGGCACTAGAGTATGGTACTAGGTAGTCTGGGCTCTGGTGTCACCTCAACTATTTCTACAAATAGGTATAGTGATACCTACATCATAGGGTTGCCAGGATTAGATGAAATAATCCATGTAAAGCTCTTAGAACACTACTAGCAAAACAGCAAATACTCACGAGTTATCCACCTAATGGGAGTATAAAGTGGGGGAAGGTGAAAACATTTAAATTTAACCCGTCTTTTTAAATTTAACGGGTTAAATTTAAATGTTTTCACCTTCCCCCACTTTATCCTTTGGAGCATTTTTATTCCAAGTTAATACGTATCCTCTTTGTTCCTACATGAGTACTCTGATAAGACTGACTCCATCCCAAAGGAAGCTCCATTCCTGTAAAGCCCCACCTGGGGAAAGGAAGTTGGTTCAGGCTTAAGAAGCTAGAGCTCTTATCCTAAAAATATAAAAGTCATCCCTTTCTTTCATGATCCTTTTTCCAAACAGACACATATTCTCCCCATAATTTTTGCATATAATAAGAGCCATAATTTGGGCCAAAAATTCTACTAAACATTTTGCATGTATTATCTTATTCAATTCTCCCAAATATATGAGTATATGGATTATCTTTTCACTACATACAAATTAAGAAAGTTTAACTTGCCCAAGGATTAACAGCTAGCAAGTGAGTGGCCAAAACTCAATTTAAAATAGATTCAACTCCAAGGCCTCTTTGAAATAGTAACTTTAGGAGTCCTTCAAAATTCTTAGAATATGACATCTAATATATATTCTGAAAATAAGTACAAAATAGGTATGAAAATAAGTACAAAACAGGTATGAGATGGTACTTCATATATAATCTGAGTATGAAGGAAAAATATCACTTTGGCGGTTCATCAACTGATCCCTTTTCATACTTACTGAGGAGAACAGGGGTTGAAGTTCTCTTTCAGATTCCAGAATTTACCAAAAGGAAATTCAATCAGGCAATCTAATTGTTTTCCAGCTGAATCTTGCTTAGGGGTTCCACTATAATAGAACATTTGCAAATCCTTAATGGAATCAAATTCCACACTTTATAGAGGCAACTAGTAAAACCAAGATATGTACTAACCCATCTAGTATCACTCAGCTGGACATGACTGAGTGACTGAACTGAAACTGGTAGTAAACTTGAGATTAAAATTTGGTTCTTATATTTAGGATCAGTACTCAATTATAATGAAATACTTCATTTTGAGAAGATTATACACTACACCCCCCACAAAACAAAGTACTCATTCTTTCAGTACAGTTCACACTAGGAACACTTTTTTCATCATCTCATCTAAGAGTGTCTTCCTGGCCAGGGCTTGCCCTTGAGAATGTTTCCGAGATGGTGACACCCACAGGGACCTTGAGTGGCCACAATGATGCACAGAGCACAAGGTGATGAGGGCCTTAACTATATATGATAGAATTTAAGTGACACCCCCTGGAACTGTGCCACATGGTGATCCAGATGACAACCCACTCATTTGATAAAAATTCAGACCACAGAAAACAAGTGCTCTGTTATTCACCCCCATCCATTCCACGAAATTTTTATCCTCTTTAGAAAAGGGGACAATGCTTTTTCCTGGAGCATTTTGCACACTACAATAAGCCTCCATACAAAATCTGAAAATATCTAGTTACAAAAAAGTGCAGGATAATGGCTTTAGCTCTTGTTATCTGCTTTGGCTGGAGAGTGGATGCAAGTTCTAAGCATCTGTCACAGATAATGGAAATTTCATATTAGCTCTGCTAAGATGTTCATAACATTCATTCAGTTTCAAAAGAAGACAACATATTGTTATTCTCAGGTTTATATTTTGCATTTTTATCTATTCGTAGGGTCTTCCAGCTATATTAGAGTGATATTATGTCTGTACTTGAAACAGAAGATTATCATCTTAAAATAGACTACAGTATTGCCCCTTTTTAAAAAATACAAGTGCATTTTCTCTTAAAGACCATGACTTACAATAATAACAGCTATCAATATGCAATTACTTTGGTTACCTTGGAACATATTGACATTCATTTATTTAAAGATAATGTAGCATATTTGTATTCATTGGGATAATCTGTGAATATGATTAAACATGGATGCCCATCTTACACTAAGGGATAAAATAAAAATTGTAATCAAACTTTTGCACCACTAAAACTAGTTCATATTAAATTGAGAAAATTGCATTATGGTGTATTTCAAACACAATTGCAAATGATTATAAGGAAACAAAATCACGACTTGGATAACTGCTATGCGAGAACATTCATTCTACCCTATAATGGGACATTGGAGCTAGATTAACAGGGCAAGTGCTTCAATTAAAACATCATTGACTGTTCAAAAGTGACCATCCGTTTATCTCCATCATGGTAGACAGATGCAGAGAGACGGTCAAGTAGTGTCAAAGGTATATAATTGAGGAGAACATAATTGGAGATGATGCCATGGACTAAAATGTTTTAATATTTACAAGAATTCATTTGGTTGAAGGTTGGAAATAAGGCTTAAAGATTCATATATGTATATGTGTATATATATGTGTGTGTGTGTGTGTGTGTGTATATATATATATATATATATATCTCAGGATTTTCTTTTTTAATGCTCTAATTCATATAGCAGTCTACTGAGTTACATGGTCAATTAATATTCAGAGATTTATATCCAGGAAAAAAGTTGAGATTAAAATACACAAAAAAATGCTATTAAAATTTTATTTTAATGTAATTTGAAATTTTTTATACCTTAAAACACTTTGAAAATGTCACCAGAAACACAATATCACTCATTAAAAGTACAAACTTTCTAAGAGGCTCTAATTAGTGGTCCTCCTGAAACTTAACAAATTTATGTTTTTATT
>NW_011495021.1:4904873-4914972 GCF_000754665.1 Bison bison bison
CCCTCCTCCCTCCCCATACCATCCCTCTGGGTCGTCCCAGGGCACTAGCCCCAAGCATCCAGCATCGTGCATCGAGCCTGGACTGGCATCTCGTTTCATACATGACATTTCACATGTTTCAATGCCATTCTCCCAAATCTTCCCACCCTCTCCCTCTCCCACAGAGTCCATAAGCCTGTTCTATACATCAGTGTCTCTTTTGCTGTCTCGTATACAGGGTTATCGTTACCATGTTTCTAAATTCCATATATATGCGTTAGTATACTGTATTGGTGTTTGTCCTTCTTGTCACCAGAAACACAATATCACTCATTAAAAGTACAAACTTTCTAAGAGGCTCTAATTAGTGGTCCTCCTGAAACTTAACAAATTTATGTTTTTATTCTATGCCACCCACAATGTTGTCTTCTCTCAGAATTATTGCTCTTTATCACAAGTTTGTTAGGGCTCCCTTATTCACAAACATCAATCCTTCTAGCAGGGTTTCCTACACCAGAAATAATTAAGATGCTTCACTGATCAAAGAAGATATTTTTCAGATAAACCATAAAGTTGCTTTGCTACAGAGATGAAATGTTATGTTTCATCTTCATTAATAGTCTGAGAAGCATTCATATATGATACTCTTTCCAAGTGATACTTTTCACTCTAGGGTAGCAGTGAAAGAAGTTATACATTAACATGTGAGTTCTACTCAACTTTCACCTTCAGATAACCCATCTACTCTAAAATTCTCAACTTCAATGAATGATTCAGACTCACAGGAATAAATTTAGTTGCTATCTCCTTCTCCAATCATTTTTTCCTTTTATCAGTGTTTTGATTAGAAAGCATTTTGTGAAAAAATTTTAAGTGTATAAAAATCAGAGTGTATATGAAATAATTTATTTCATTCTTTCATTTTTTTTTTAAGATTATACCTCTTTGATTTCAAGGGAACAAAAAATACACCAATTCCAGTGTAACTGCTGCACATGCATCAGAGTATCCCAGAGGAAGATGGAAGATCAAAGTGCAATCACACAACCCTCCTTCACTGGGGCATTTAATGGCATCTCTATGTGGTAGATGATGTGAACTGGTATTCTTCCTTTCCCTTGGCTGGAGAGGTGGCAATTGCACTTCCTTCATTCTCTTGAAGCTACTTTCTCAGTGTAAGTTAGGATATGTGAAATTTGGAGGGGAGAAGTGAGACATGAGTTCTCTGCCTTCCCCTTCCACTCTTTTATCAGGAAGCAAACGTTTAGAAATGGATTTTTCTGTCCAGTTCACCAGTATCCCTTCTCCCTTACAGGAGATAGAAGCTGTTGTAGCTGCAGCACTTCCCATCAGTGCTGGCCTCCAAACCCTGGATTACAGCTACAGAATGTGTCTTGAAACCACAATACAAGTGCAGGTCTTAAAGGTAAAAGTTCTCCTAGGAGCTCATTCCTGGAACATACTGTCTACTTTTTGTTAACATCTAGTTCTCTGTATTAAATCACTTCCTACTTAAGAGGTGCATCATTTCTTCACTGATCCCTCACTGATGCACCGTCAATTCTTTCAAAGAGCAAGACCATCTCAGAGAGGACTCAGCTTGCAACACATTTTCTCTTTCAGAAAAAAATATATGTATATGTGTATCAAAAGTTTACTTATATACAATACATTTAAACATATACAAAACTTTAAATATATACATTATAAATTACAGACAGGATGGAAGGGGTGATGATTATGCAAGGTAAACTTTTCTGTATCTTTCAAGAAGGAGAAAAGGAAATTAGAGGTTTGTACAGTAAAAAGGGAGCAATAGTGATTGCTTAATTTTAAAAAGTCCTAAACTGTTACTATATTACTATTTATAGCCTGTTTTAACTTGTCTTTCTTCCTAAGAGTTATAAATATTTATATCTATATTAATATACTTTTGTTTCCCCACAGCTTTATTAAAAGCAAAGGCAAAACATTTACATTCATCAAAACTGACCCAATGACTTACCTAAAGGCAAAGTCAAATAGGAGCCACCCCCTACTCTCATCCCAGAGCTCAACTTTGAGCCAGGGGAAGGAAGCCTTGGTTTATAAACCAGCCCTAACCTCTGCCTTCCTTTCATCCAGTCCTTGCACTGAGTACCTAGTGATCACATCAACATCGATGTCCACATTCCCCACACACTCATACTACCAAAAGCTAGAAAGTATTTAAGATTATTTTAAGAATTTCTAGGAAGGTGATGATCCAGAAAAGAGTTTAAAATAAGCAATATTCTGATTTTCTTCATTATAAGAAAGTCTTCTCCTCAAAGGTAGTACTACTAGCAAACTTAAGAAAATAAAAGCTAAAATAAACTTTCCTATCATTAATTTGAAATCTAGTTCTCCATCACTTTCACTTTTCACTTTCATCCATTGGAGAAGGAAATGGCAACCCACTCCAGTGTTCTTGCCTGGAGAATCCCAGGGACGGGGGAGCCTGGTGGGCTGCCATCTATGGGGTCGCACAGAGTCGGACATGACTGAAGCAACTTAGCAGCAGCAGCAGTGTATATTCTAATGGGAGAAAACTTACAAATTTATAAATAAACATAAATTGATTAAAAGTCCAGCTTCTCAATATGTTATAAGGATAATTTAACACACTTACATAAGCATAAAACTTTCAAATTTTAGGATAACATCGGTATTGTTTAAATAGATGCATTTTTCCTTGTGAAAGGACAGATGTACTCATGAATAAATTGCATCCACATTATATTAACACGGCTTTGTTTGCAACCCAGCCAGTTTAATAAGAACTAGACAATAGACAACAAAACCAGAAAATGTTTTGTAGGAAGAACAGTGGCTGTTCTGAAAAGTCTAGCTTTATCTCTTCCTTGCGTCCATCGGAGGCTTTTACTCATCTTTTATTGCTCTATAATTACTTTGATCTGCTGGGGTTTATAAAATTAAACACTTTTAAATAGCCATGCCATATTCCTTTCAGTTTAATTTCAGCCTATACTGGTCGAATTCCGTCTCCTTTTGTATCACGCAGTGCTTGCTATGGAACATGCTCAGATTTGACCTGGCAGAGTTAATTGCCAGACAACGCAGCTGCACCAGAACCTTATCAGTGAAAGAGCACTCTCTAGCAAAAAGAGCCCTGACTGGGTGTCTGGAACCCTGGTCAAGTTTCTATTCTGAACGACCTTGAACAAGCGCATCAGCTCTGTCCTGACTTTCCTCACCTGGCAAACAAGAATTTTGGCTTGAAGCATACAGGACTCCCTGAAGCAAAACAGTCTATTTTTCTAAGACTTATTTTCCAAATATCTGGTATAGTACTCCAAACTGAAATGACACACCCCATACAGGTGAAAGTGGCTGTTGTAACAAGTGTAACCCAGACAAGTCAACATTTATGGAGGAAACAAACATGATCCAATTATGGCTTTTGATACCATGAAAAATAATCAGGAAATTTCCTACGCCTCAGGACGGTAAATCAAGTTAAGATTACAAGGCATTATGTACATAAAGTAAGTCCAAAAGACAGATTAGCAAGCACAGATCACAGGAGACAAAATGGCATGACATGGTGTTGAGAAGAAGCACGAAATGTAGGAAGATTTAATCAGGAATGATTTCCTGGCAGTGTCTTATGTTCTGAGTGAATCTTTGGAAGTAGGGTTTTTTAACTAGGAAAGTGGATCAGGAAAGGGAGGTAAAGTATTTGGGGCTCAGGAGGAACATGTGAGGGTACAGAAGCATCAGGCGAATATCTAAAAAGCTACAGTGGAACTCAATTACACATAAGGTTTTCTTCTCCTGCAGAAATATATCCTTCAGCACACGTGAAGCAAGGTAGCTATAAACACATCTGTCTCATTTATGCTGAGATCACATCAGCAGGAGACAAGAGCTGACTGCAGTGTCCCTGCTGCTTAGATTCTTAGGCTCACTGCAGCTGCGGATTTATACTCTCACGATATTAGACTTCATGATCCAGCATCTCCCAGACACTTCTCCAGAACGTATCAGATCAGATCAGTCGCTCAGTCGTGTCCGACTCTTTGCGACCCCATGAATCGCAGCACTCCAGCAGCACTCCCTGTCCATCACCAACTCCCGGAGTTCACTGAGACTCACGTCCATCGAGTCAGTGATGCCATCCAGCCATCTCATCCTCTGTCATCCCCTTCTCCTCCTGCCCCCAGTCCCTCCCAGCATTAATTAGACCACATGTTGCTCTGTCCCCAGTTACTGTTCACTTCATGTTACTTCTCTTAATGGTATTACCATTAAGAGGAGATCCCCTAATCAGATATCTAAGAGTGGCATCAACAAAGGTCACACTCAGCACTCAGCCAAACCCTCACCATTGATGGAATTTCTACTGCTGCTCTTGCTTGCCTCACCTCACTTTTGTGGTATCAAGAATATTAACCTTCAAGTTTTTAAGAGGTTTTCTTTTTATAATTTTTTTCAAATGTTTCGATTCAGCTCACTGAGTTATTAACATTCTATTTTTACTTACCATAAATAAAACATGTTCTACCTCTATAAATGATGCCACTCTTAATAATACTATCAAGTGAGGAAATAGGTTCATCTTAGAAGATCACAAAGAATCAGACAGTTGTATCATTACAAAATACAGAACAAGTCTATAACAAAATTTCAGAGAAGGAAATGGCAACCCACTCCAGTATTCTTGCCTGGGGAATCCCGTGGACAGAGGAGCCTGGTGGGCTGCAGTCCATAGGGTCGCAGAATCAGATATGACTGAAGTGAGTTAGCAGCAGCAGCATAACAAAATTTGCATTTGAGGAAAGGTATTAGCAGCTATGGATGTAATAGATAGATGCTGATACATGAACTGATAGAAAAAAAGCCAGGAGCCATTTCAGTCTTCTAGATATAAAATTAGGATCTACTTAGGCTGGGATGATAGCATGGAAATAAGGCATAAACCTAAGATATGTACAAATGTTAAAAGCACTTAATGATGCACTAAATTAGGGGTAGGAGAAACAAAGACATAAAGAGTTACACTGCTGCTGCTAAGTCGCTTCAGTCCTGTCCACCTCTGTGCGACCCCATAGATGGCAGCCCACCAGGCTCCCCCGTCCCTGGGATTCTCCAGGCAAGAACACTGGAGTGGGTTGCCATTTCCTTCTCCAATGCATGAAAGTGAAAAGTGAAAAGTGAAAGTGAAGTCGCAGAGTTACACTAGAAGATAAGAATGAGCAAGGCTTATAAGGCAAGGGGAGGATGTTTAGGGAAGCTGGATTGGAATGGACAGGAATTCAGCATTCCTCCATTCTATCTAAAATCAGAGAGCTAGGTGCCAGGCACTGTGGTAGATTTTAGGGATGTCGTAGTTGCTAAAACAAACCCTGTTCTTTTCTTCAAGGAGTTTACGAAACTATCAACATATGGTTCTAAGTAATCAGTTTTTGTTGAAAGTACTGCATTAGGGAAGTTCAAGCTATTACAGAACAGGGGACTCAAGCAGTTTGACACTTACGGGAAGACCTGAAGGGTACACAGGACAGGAGCTGGGAAGAGCAATGCATGCAAATGAGATCCTTCTTCAGTGTGGTACTTCATTTCTGGCATTCATGAGAAATCCAGTTATTACAAACAAGTCTATGCCAGACATTTTACAAACGCTGCTTCATTCAAATCACACAGCAATCCTGTAAGGTAATTATTATTCCATTTCTAAACCCCAAAAACCTCAAACACTTTAAAGGCACCATGGTGTCAAAGCAGGGAAGCATCAAAGCTGGCCTCTGCCCCAGCAGGGTGCCTGAAAGCCCCCGCTTTGATACATTAGGTGTTTTTCATTCTGAAGAAATTTGTCTGCACTCACTCACTTTGGCACTAGCTCCACTCCGAGTAAACCCAATTCTTCTTCTTTTTGACAGTTCTTAAAATATTTAAAGACACATTTATGCTCACCAACCGAGCTTTCAGGTTTCCACCATATTGTAAGGATATGTATGTTTGCATATTCTAATCACAAGAAGTATCACCTTACCTTGTGGCTTATTTATTCTTGTCAACATGGCGGTAACATTGTATTCTACTGAGACATGGCCTGACCTCTGTTATGAACCTCATATACATTTCTCAGCACTTTGTCCCATTCCCTTGTATCCTCTGCATCTCCTTTCAACCCCCTTCAACCTACATTTCCATCTCTTTGATTTCCCTTGTTATTTTTCACAGTCCCAGTTACTTTGACATTAGTTGTCAATAAGTGTTTGTCACAACTTCACCCTGTCTGTTCCTTTTAGCCCTTGGCCTCAATCTTTCATCTCTATAACTTGACAGTTTTTTGATTCTCTTATTTGCCTCACCAAGCTTCTCCATTTGCTGTTTCTCTTATTCATCAGCTACCTTAAGGTTCCATCCCTTTCTGGGGTTAAATTCCTAGAGTTTTCTTTGCCAGAAAACATTTTTTTTCAGTGCAATTTTAGCCACATTTCTAATTAAAACCAGCAAGTGAAAGCTTGGTTGAAAACAGGTGAGCTTGTACTAAAGAACACCTGCTTTAAGACTCAAGCCTCAAATAGATAAAGCAACCCCTTTCTACATTTTTAAAAATATGTATATCAGATATTTTCTTTTCTTCTAAGATCTAAGGATCATTGGTTTGGAATAATGAAGCACATAAGTGAGTATCTTTAGGGAATTTAAGGAAATTTGTCAAATGCTTCTGTGACAAGTAGGTGTTTTATGGTTTCTAAACATTGATTTCAAAACCACTGTCTACTTGCAAAGTCAGGGGTTTATTCTGTTCCACTATATATTAAATCCCATTAATGTTAATGGCAAAACATAATGAGCCTCATGATAATGTGTGTGGGAGTAGAAGACTTTCAAACTGAGAGAAGACACTGCAATTGTTCTGCTGCCTCGAAACTAGCAAAATCCACTACATGGCCACACCAGTTCCCACGTGTTATAGGCAATATCACCATAAGCAGTTTTCCTATTAGAGTAATCATTAATCAGTGCTGACTATATGCTGTAACTTTATAGGAAGTCAAAGTTTTTCCTAGCAGTTCTCTCTCACACAAAACACACACACATGCTTCACAGCACCTCTGAGGAGAGGGAGTTCTGACCCCACACAATTCTCAGAACACAGGGGTTATACCACCTAGACTATAGTTTTCAACACAAGTGAAGACCCCAGGCTACAGAGAGAGTGGGCACTTGAAAACCAACTGAGAATCACTCTTGAATCTATTTCTTCTAAACTTCTCTCTCAGGGCAGTTTTGAGACTTTTGCTGTACTTGAAATTTTATCTCATATGTGTGGTGTAATAAAATAGGTGGTATAATCAAATAGGCTTGAGACTCCTCTCTCTCTCTGGAGAGATTTCATCCCTGGAAGACCAGTGTGAGTAGAGGAGGACCATTTTGTCCCTTCTGGGTGTTCCTACCTTCTCACATGAAGAGATGCTGCTTCTTTTTCAGAAGTAACTGAAACCCTCAAACCCTCTTCTCACTCCGCTCACTCTTGCCCTCAGAGAAGAGGTTCTCACATCAAACCCTGCACTGGGAGAAGAATCACTGCCCACACACAGCGTCTGAGCCTTTCTAGCCTTTTGAGTTGTGGATGCTCCTCCCCCGCCCATTCTTCAGTATTAAGTACACCTGGAGAAGGAAACGGCAACCCACTCCAGTGTTCTTGCATGGAGAATCCCAGGGACAAGGGAACCTGGTGGGCTTCCATCTCTGGGGTCGCACAGAGTCGGACACAACTGAAGCGACTTAGAGCAGCAGCAGCAGCAAGTCTACAACGCTGTGGGACCCACTTACAGCAGTAGCAGCACCTATGAACTTGTTAGAAATGTAAACTGTCCTGCTGCTTTCCAAGCCTGCTGAATCTGTAACTGGAGATAGGGCTCAGGAATCTGTGTTTTCACAAGCCTTCCAGGGGGTCCTTATGCATGGTTTAAGTTTAAGAAGTACTGTTCCAGAGCAGTGCTTCTAAAATTATAACATGCAGATTCTGAGATGGAACCCAAGATTCTATATGTCCAGCAAAGTATCAGGTGACTCTAATGGCCCTTGGACAATTCACTCTTACAGCTCTGGCTGAACTTTGGACTCACTTGGAGAGTTTAAACATCATGATGATTGAGCCCCACCCCTAGATATTCTGATTTAATTCATATAGTGGGCAGCCAGGGAATCTGGGCCAATTGAAATTATAAATTCAATTGATACCTTAGTATCTATGTCAATTTTTCACCAATTCTAAACTCATAAAGAACATAGTGTGATTGGCACCTTAAATCCCAAGTGGGCAGTTCATTGGGAAGAAGTTAGTAGCATAACCTTACTCTACAACAGTTCATGGAGAGAAATGCTGTTTTTCAAATTCATTTGACAATTACTGTTCTTTCCACAGGAGTATTAAGACCTAAGATCTGCAAGGTCAAGACTAGGATATGAGAGAGAAAAGAAGCAAGGAGATTTCTCAATCTGCTTTTTAAAAGGAGGAGTCACAACACTTCTTCCCAAAAAATGTCCAAATGGCTTATAAACACATGTAGGATGTTCAACATCATTGGCCATCAGGAAAATGCAAAATAAAAATCACTACTTTATACCTACCAGGATAACTAAGAGACAAATAACAAGTGTTGGTGAAGATGTGAGAAATCAGAGCCCCTCATACATTGCTGGTGAGAAGGTAAAATGGTAAAGTCATTTTGGAAAACGGTCTAGCAGTTCTTCAAAAGATTAAATAGTTTCCATACAACTCTGAAATTCTATTATTAGGTATAATATATATTCATGAGCAGTAAAAACATGCCAACTCCACAAAAACTAGCCTATGAATGTGCACAGCATCATTATATATAATAGCCAAAGATGGAAAACAATTCAAAGGTCTATAGCTGATGAATGTATAAGTAAAATATGGTATATCCATACAATTGCAATATTATTTAGCCATAAAAAGGAATGATGGGATATGAAATGGCAACCCACTCTGGTATTCTTGTCTGGAAAATTCCATAGACAGAGGAGCTTGGCAGGCTACAGTCCATGGGATCACAAGTTGGACACAACTGAGCATAAAAAGGAATGAAGTACTAGTCGACGCCACAACATGGATAAACCTTAAAAAAATACGGTAAGAGAAACAAACCAAGTACAAAACTCCACATACTATATGATTCACTTTGTATTGAAAGTCCAGAATAGTCAAATCAATAGGTATAGAAAGGGCTTCCCAAGTGACACTAGTGGTAAAAACCTGCCTGCCAGTGCAGGAGACAAGAGATGCGGGTTCGATCCCTGGGTCGGGAAGATCCCCTGGAGGACAGCACAGCAATCCATTCCAGTATTCTTGCCTAGAGAATCCCATGGACAGAAGAGCCTGACAGGCTACAGTCCATAATGTCACAAAGAGTGGTACACGACCAAAGCGACTTAGCACACACACACACACACACACACACACACACACACACAAATATAGAAACGAGATTAGTGATTGCCTAGGGTTGAGGGAGTAAGGGAAAATGGATGGGTGACTGCTGAGGTATGAGATTTGCCCTGGGGGTGATGAAAACATTATAAAATTGATTGTGATACGGTTATATAAATCTGTGTGTATGCTGAATCCATTGAATTATATACTTCAAATGAGTAAATGTTATATATGCAAATCATATCTCAATGAAATTGCTACCAAAACGTACTGACTAAGATCACCAATAATTCCTGCTCCCAGGTAACATTCCAATCTCACAATTTCCTCCCAGAGTAGAAAAATATGCCATGGGAAGGCATAGGAAGGGTGTTTAAGGTTGACCTGGAAATGGGCTTTTTAAAAGAGTTTCCCAGAGAGATGATGTCAGCAAAGATTAAAAAAACTATTTAAACAGGAATCAACAGAATAACTAAATAACATAATAACTAAAAAAGTAGAATATTTCAAATGAAGCGGTTTACACTATGAAGGGCTAGAGCAAGAGAGAGTTTGGGCATTTATGGAACTAAAATTTTGTGACTCACCGATAGAACTGGATGATAAATAAGGCATGTGGGGGGTGGGGTGCTAGATGAGAAAATTACCATGAAGAATCATGTGGTC
>NW_011495021.1:4915089-4916230 GCF_000754665.1 Bison bison bison
TTGTTAGTCTTACCTAGTATAGTTTTTGAGTTCTTTACATACTCTCAGAAAAAAAAATAATGAATCTTGCTAATGTAACACATAAATCAGAAGACATAATTTGTCAAATTGACAAATTTGGCTACTTAAAAATTTTTTTTTAATTTTTCTTGTCAAATATCACTTTGCTGACTTTACCAAAAGTAAAGTCAGATAGCAACTCCCAAACCTTAAAAAGCAAAATCAGAAGACCATTGCAAGACTTAAAAAATTTGTAACTTACCTGTCAGATAAACATTAATTTCCCTAAACAATAAACAGTCCTTAAAAAAAAAAAAAGTCAACCTACTGAATGAAAATAGATTGCCTCTGGACAGAAAGTTAAAAGAAAGGGAATATAAATGACTTAAACATATAAAAGTTTGCTCAGTCTCACTCATTATAGTAAAAGAAAATTAAAATTACATCAAGATATTATATTTTTTGCCTTCTTGGCTGCCAAGGCTCAGAAAGTTTGAGAACATTCTGCGCTGACGAAGATATGAGTAAAAAATTACACTTACACGCGATGATGGAAGCACAAATTGGCATAACTTCCATGAAAGGCAATTCAACAAGAGTTATCAAATCAAACACATTTTAACTTCATTAGCTTCTGGAGTCTATCCTATAGGTAACATAGACACTTGCCAAAGACCTATGTCTGTGGCTTTTCATAACAGCATTGCATATATGGGCTGAAAATATCTAAATGTCCAGCATTAGGAAACTGCTCTTAAAAGTAATGCATTCATAGAGTGTAATATTATGCAGTCATAAGAGAATGAGAAGTGTGTCTTTTCCGCTTACACTGAATGACACATAAGATACATTAGTAAGTGAGAAAACCAAAACAGTACAGTAAAATATGGATAGGATGCTACAGTGTGGACAGAACAGTATCTGTTTGTCTATGCAAGATCTCTGGAGGGCCTTCACAAGAAACTTGTGGCCTGGACTGTCTGCAGCGTATTCAGTTGCTGGTAGACAGGAGTGAGGAAGACTTATTATGCCCTTTTATAGTTTTGGAGTCAAGTGCCTCAAAAGTAAAGAAATTTAAATTTCAAACATGTTAGTTTAACCATTGAAAGATTTTTTCTAAATTATTTCAGTTGATACTCTT
>NW_011495021.1:4916330-4920331 GCF_000754665.1 Bison bison bison
AACAAAGGTCAGTTCCATGGTATTAAAATCTTGATGGTAATAAAAAGAGTTCAAAGGATACACTCATGCCCACAGAATGTTTATGAAAGCAACTAGTTCATTCATCTAAAATTCTGCAACTGCCTCTAGAACTTAGTACTTATTTGGGGGGGGGAGGGTTATTTATTCATTTATTTGCTTGTACAGTTTGTGGGACCTTAGTCCCCTGACCAGAGATCAAACCTGGGCCCTCAGCAATGAAAGCGTGGACTCCTAATCACTAGAACACAGGAAATCCCAGAACTTAGCACTTCTGATTATAAAACCATAACCTGTTAATCACACAAAATGGTGGAGATTGTTACAGTGTATTTTCTGTTTTCTCTGTCTGCTTAGTGCCTTTTCAACATAACTCTAACATTGGGAGAATTGTCTACCTTTTTAATCCCAACTCTCCAAGGTTGAAACTAGAAATCTCACTTGCCTGCCTTGCTTCAACAGTCAGAAACCTGCAACCACTCACAAGCACACATTATCCAGCTTTGCCTGGGCATTCTGCTTGCTGGTGAGTGGGCAGCAGAGGCATTTGGGGGAGAGCCATGACTGTGAGGTGGAGATACCAACAGTGGGAGCTTGAGGTCTGAGGAGAACACATACTGTGGTATACAGTGCCTGACTGCAATGGTGGCCACCAGGTCATTTTCTCCTCAGGCTGCTGTACTGTATATTTTCAGGATTTTTTTTCCTAGAAGCTTAGTTTTGAGGGCTTGAGGGTATTCTCTAGTCCTCTTAATGACTGTGTAATAGTAGTAGTGTTAGTCACTCAGTCGTGTCCAACTCTGCCACCCCATGAACTGTAGCCCACCTGGCTCCTCTGTCCATGTGACTAGGAGGCCAGAAGGAGGAATTCTCATTCATGTGCTGAATCTCAGGAGGAGGTACAGAAAGGACGTGAATCTCTCACTCAAGTACCAGTCAAGACAATACAGATCCCAACAAGAAGAGATGAACCTTGCATCTCCAGCAGGAAGTAACATATTTTACTACCTTCAGCAGGAGGAAGAAAAAATTTCTCCTTGCCTGGTAACAGCTCAACAAATCAGAGACTCTCACAACTCAACCAATGAAAATTAACCATACTGTGAACTCCTAGTTTCCTCCAGGAGACATTTTGTTCATAACAGCCCATCCCAACTTCTCCTTCTCTAAAAAAAGTTTCTTCTCTTTCCTTTTATCAGACTTAAATGTGATTTGCCACATGCTCCATCCCAAATTTACAATTCTTTGCTGTTTCTTAACCCATTTTGCTGATAAAATAACTACCTGTGTTGTTGTTTTAGATTAACAGTGTATACAATCTTGTTCAAACCATACAATATCCCAAGGTAAGAACTCATTTTACATATTCTGAAACAGCTATCAAAGAGGTTAATTATCTTGCTTAAGATCATAACTAGTACTGAACCAGATAATTTAATCCTCTTCTTAACTACTATATTTCATTGCCTGTGTGTGTGTGTGTGTGTGTGTGTGAAAGACAGAAAGTGAGAGAGAGTGTGTACTCAGTCGTGTCCAACTCTTTGCGACCCCATGGACTGTAGCCAGCAGAGCTCCTCTGTCCATGGGATTTCCCAGGCAAGAATACTGGAACCCCGTTGCCATTTCCTACTCCAGAGGATCTTCCCCGCCCAGAGGTCAGACCCTGTCTCTTGGCTCCCCTGTACTGGCAGGAAGATTCTTTACCCCTGTGCCACCCAGTATGTTTTTCATTATCTATCAGAGTTAAAAATAAACTCTAAGACACAGAGAAAATTGTTTACCTGTCTACTAGTAATAATTATTCATGAATGAAAACTGTATTGTTAAAAAAGAAAAAGAAAACTGTATTGTTTCTGACCTAAAGAAAGGTCTAGGTAAGAACAGTAATACATAGAACTATTACAAAAGACTAAACAAATGCCCTGAAGTCATCTTAAGATTCTTGACATCATTACTGTCCTTAGAACATACCCAAAAAGTTCCAGGAGGCAAGTTAATATTAACCATACTATAAGGCAGTCTATGTCTCCTGTAAAGCACTTGTTCTCCATCTTTTAATTCATTGTATTATGTCTAGATGTTTCTTTTCCCCCATTTGAATCAGTGTTGCTTTTTCAATTTATAAATCCCTTTATTCCAAATATTTTAAGATTTTCTTAAAGATGATTTTGAGATATGCAAGGACTCAAGCTAAGGATGCATTCAAGGCCAAAATGTAGTCACCTTATAAAAAGGAAGGAATTCATCAAGACTTTGCTAGTCATTCTCACATATTGCCAATGGAGCACTATATACTTCAGCAGATACCAGGAACCTAATTACTTTCCATGATGACAGGAAAACACACAAGAATAATTAATGCATGCTCTATATCTTCACAAAACTGCAACCTAATAGAAAAGATGGAATATGATAAAAAAAAAACTATAGTTCAAGTTGAAAATAAATGTCATGAAAAGGAAATAAATATATTACACAGAACTTGACATGCAAATTGTCTAGGGAGAGCACTGAGGTATAAGAGGCAACATGAGGAAAAACTCAAGGAATGAAAGCCTTGGTGTCTGTGCACAACATAGAAAAGTATGATTTCATTATTAGGTAGTGTTATTAAGGGTAGAGCCTCTTGATGAAAGTGAAAGTGGAGAGTAAAAAAGTTGGCTTAAAGCTCAACATTCAGAAAACGAAGATCATGGCATCCAGCCCCATCACTTCATGGGAGATAGATGGGGAAGCAGTGGAAACGGTGTCAGACTTTATTTTGGGGGGCTCCAAAATCACTGCAGATGGTGACTGTAGCCGTGAAATTAAAACACGCTTACTCTTTGGAAGGAAGCTTATGACCAATCTAGATAGCATATTCAAAAGCAGAGACATTACTTTGCCAACAAAGGTTCGTCTAGTCAAGGCTATGGTTTTTCCTGTGGTCATGTATGGATGTGAGAGTTGGACTATGAAGAAGGCTGAGCACCAAACAATTGATGCTTTTGAACTGTGGTGTTGGAGAAGACTCTTGAGAGTCCCTTGGACTGCAAGGAGATCCAACCAGTCCATTCTAAAGGAGATCAGCCCTGGGATTTCTTTGGAAGGACTGATGCTAAAGCTGAAACTCCAATACTTTGGACACCTCATGTGAAGAATTGACTCACTGGAAAAGACTCTGATGCTGGGAGGGATTGGGGGCAGGAAGAGAAGGGGACAACAGAGGATGAGATGGCTTGATGGCATCACCAACACGATGGACATGAGTTTGAGTGAATTCCAGGAGTTGGTGATGGACAGGGAGGCCTGGAGTGCTGTGATTCATGGGATAGCAAAGAGTCAGACATGACTGAGCAATGGAACTGAACTGAAGTTTAATTTAATTTCTCCTTAGCTTATTTTGGGGGACCCTTAGTTCCCTACTATTTGGATCAAGATGTTTTTAATTACCATTTAAGTTGAGTGAAAATGAGTTTTATGACATCTTTTTTTTTCTAATATGTGTCTCCTCAGTTTGATTCAATCACTCAGTCATGTCTGACTCTTTGCAACCCCACAGACAGCAGCATGCCAGGCCTTGTTGTCCATCGCCAATTCCCAGAGCTTGCTCAAACTCATGTCCATTGAGTCGGTGATGCCATCCAACCATCTCATCCTCTGTTGACCCTTCTCCTCCTGCCTTCAATCTTGCCCAGCAGCAGGGTCTTTTCCAATGAGTCAGTTCTTCGCATCAGGTGGCCAAAGTATTGGAGCTCCAGTTTCAGTATCAGTCCTTTCAATGAATATTCAAGATTGACTTCCTTTAGGATTGACTGGTTGGATCTCCTTTCAGTCCAAGGGACACTCAAGAGTCTTCTCCAACACAACAGTTGAAAAGCATCAGTTCTTATACTGTATTGGTGTTTTTCCTTCTGGCTTACTTCACTCTGTATAATAGGCTCCAGTTTCATCCACCTCATTAGAACTGATTCAAATGTTTTCTTTTTAATGGCTGAGTAATA
>NW_011495021.1:4920431-4921709 GCF_000754665.1 Bison bison bison
AGTGAACTCCTGGAGTTGGTGATGGACAGGGAGGCCTGGTGTGCTGCAATTCATGGGGTCGCAAAGAGTCAGACACGACTGAGTGACTGAACTGAACTGATGGGATTAGACTGGAAATAGAGTTTGATTTGAAAAACTTTCAGTGCTGACTCTCAAGTCAGAATTTAATTCTAGAGGCCATGATCACCTACACTGGGTTCTGATACACTGAGTTCTGATACACTAGGATCAGATACACTGAGTTCTGACTGTGTTTCATCCAGAACAGGTGCTCAATCAGTGACAACTACTTCGTCATTATTTATTATGACATATCTTTCACATTAGTAGAATTAGTGAGTTGGGCAAAAAAAATGGCCCATTAGTAAATGGATACTAAGGGATTAAATTTTAATCCTTATGTTTTACATTTATTCTGCATGGCATTTAGAGTTTTGAGAAATATGTGACATGCTAATGCTTCCCAAAATATTCACTTGATAGGTAAAAATGTTAAATGAGTTCTCTTACTGGAAATAAAGAATTGGATATCCTAAGTGCATACATACATAAACATAAATCTGAGTTTTCTTTTTCATTTCTGTGCCCAGCATGAAGCTGTTAGAATAAAGCTGTTTTATACATCATTAAATAATAATATTTATCCTGCAGAGTTAAACCATATTAATTGCATTTCTCATTTTTCTTTTGAAGCAAGTTGAAACAATGTAAAAATTTTAGTCGTTTTAAAGTTGATGATGAAAAAGTCCAAAATTTAATCTTTCTACTCAAGTCATATTAAACATCTATATTCATTGTTTGAATAGTAAAGTTTTAGACAAATGTAAATTTAATTTATGACCAACCTAGATAGCATATTAAAAAGCAGAGATATTACTTTGCCAACAAAGGTCCATCTAGTCAAGGCTATGGTTTTTCCAGTGGTCATGTATGGATGTGAGAGTTGGACTGTGAAGAAAGCTGAGCACCAAAGAATTGATGCTTTTGAACTGTGGTGTTGGAGAAGACTCTTGAGAGTCCCTTGGACTGCAAGGAGATCCAACCAGTCCATTCTAAAGGAGATCAGCCCTGGGATTTCTTTGGAAGGATTGATGCTAAAGCTGAAACTCCAGTACTTTGGACACCTCATGTGAAGAATTGACTCATTGGAAAAGACTCTGATGCTGGGAGGGATTGGGGGCAGGAGGAGAAGGGGACGACAGAGGATGAGATGGCTGGATGGCATCACTGACTCGATGGACATGAGTCTGAGTGAACTCCGTGGAGTTGGTGATGGAC
>NW_011495021.1:4922347-4922833 GCF_000754665.1 Bison bison bison
GACTCTATGGGAGAGGGAGAGGGTGGGAAGATTTGGGAGAATGGCATTGAAACATGTATAATATCATGTATGAAACGAGATGCCAGTCCAGGTTCGATGCACGATACTGGATGCTTGGGGCTAGTGCACTGGGACGGACCCAGAGGGATGGTATGGGGAGGGAGGAGGGAGGAGGGTTCAGGATGGGGAACACATGTATACCTGTGGTGGATTCATTTTGATATTTGGCAAAACTAATACAATTATGTAAAGTTTAAAAATAAAATAAAATTTTTTTTTTAAAGTCAAAAAAAGAAAAAGAAAAGCATCAGTTCTTCAGTGCTCAACTTTCTTTATGGTCCAACTCTCACATCCATACATGACTACTGGAAAAATCATAACTTTGACTAGACAGACATTTTTCGGCAAAGTAATGTTTCTGCTTTTTAATATGCTGTCTAGATTTGTTATAGCTTTTCTTCCAAGAAGCAAGCATCTTTTAATTTC
>NW_011495021.1:4922933-4924008 GCF_000754665.1 Bison bison bison
GTTGTTTGTCAGTTGCTTCATTTGCTATTATTTTCTCCCATTCTGAAGGCTGTCTTTTCACCTTGCTAATAGTTTCCTTTGTTGTGCAGAAGCTTTTAAGTTTAATTAGGTCCCATTTGTCTATTTTTGCTTTTATTTCCAATATTCTGGGAGGTGGGTCATAGAGGATCCTGCTGTGATGTATGTCAGAGAGTGTTTTGCCTATGTTCTCCTCTAGGAGATTTATAGTTTCTGGTCTTATGTTTAGATCTTTAATCCATTTTGAGTTTATTTTTGTGTAAGGTGTTAGAAAGTGTTCTAGTTTCATTCTTTTACAAGTGGTTGACCAGTTTTCCCAGCACCACTTGATTAAGAGATTGTCTTTAATCCATTGTATATTCTTGCCTCCTTTGTCAAAGATAAGGTGTCCATAGGTGCGTGGATTTATCTCTGGGCTTTGTATTTTGTTCCATTGATCTATATTTGTGTCTTTGTGCCAGTACCATACTGTCTTGAGGACTGTATGTCCTTTGTAGTAGAGCCTGAAGTCAGGTAGGTTGATTCCTCCAGTTCCATTCTTCTTTCTCAAGATAGCTTTGGCTATTCGAGGTTTTTTATATTTCCATACAAATTGTGAAATTATTTGTTCTGGCTCTGTGAAGAATACCGTTGGTAGCTTCATAGGGATTGCATTGAATCTATAACTTGCTTTGGGTAGTATACTCATTTTCACTATATTGATTCTTCCAATCCATGTACATGGTATATTTCTCCATCTATTAGTGTCCTCTTTGATTTCTTTCACCAGTGTTTTATAGTTTTCTATATATAGGTCTTTAGTTTCTTTAGGTAGATATATTCCTATGTATTTTATTCTTTCCGTTGCAATGGTGAATGGAATTGTTTCCTTAATTTCTCTTTCTGTTTTCTCATTATTAGTGTATAGGAATGCAAGGGATTTCTGTGTGTTGATTTTATATCCTGCAACTCTACTATAATCATTGATTAGTTCTAGTAATTTTCTGGTGGAGTCTTTAGGGTTTTCTATGTAGAGGATCATGTCATCTGCAAACAGTGAGAGTTTTACTTCTTCTTT
>NW_011495021.1:4924108-4926753 GCF_000754665.1 Bison bison bison
AAAAAAAAATGGGTAAAAAAAAAAAAAAAAAAAAAGACAAAGCCTGCTATTGATAATAATGAGCAGAGCAATGCAAATTTGGCAGGACAAATCAAATTTGGTTGTAAAATAAAAACACTTTACAAGCCTGGTTAGAGGTTTCAGTTGTTTGTGTATGCAATGTCACTCTCATTAGTAAAGGTTATCTTGCAGCTCCAGTCTGTAGTTTCTTATTAATAAAATGGAAAGTGAATATACATACTAAATTAAACATTTCACCTCTTCAGGATCATATCTGACAACTCTGTTTATCCATGCATTCACTCAGTTCAACAGTCATTTATTAAGCCTTGCTGTATAGAAGGTAGATTTATTTTGGGTAGCATAAAAGAAGTCAATACTTTCACAAGCAGATTCATATTTTTATAAAATCATAAAAATGTAGATTACAGAGAAGATATATAATAGCACTGATATCTTGGGCTGAAGCAAAACGGTCTCCATTCAAAACTGAGATATGTCCTGTATGTTACACTCTTGCTAGATGCTGCAATTCACTATCTGCACTGCAGAGCCAGGGTGGGGAGTGGGGCTTCCCAGAGGCCCACTTCGGCTGTCCCCACCCCTCTGTTTCAGAAAGAACCACCTTCAGCAGTTACCAAAAGCTTACATTTCAGCTGCTGCTGAAAGGATTTTTGTTCTGAGCATTATATTCAGGTTCTGAATCAAAGATTATATGGAAAAATAGCCAATAGTAAACCATTCTCCTAAAATAAGCTATAGAATGAGTAACTGCAACTGCCGCTAGGTTGCAGGCTGTCATTGTTGTTTAGTTGCTAAATCGCATCTGACTCCGTGACCCCACGGACTGTAGCCTGCCAGGCTCCTCTGTCCATGGGATTTCCCAGAAAAGAATACTGGAAGGGGTTGCCAATTCCTTCTCCAGTGGGTCTTCCTGATCCAGGGATCAAACTCAAGTCTCCTGCACTGCACGTGGATTATTTACCTGTGAGCCACTGGGGAATAATGAACCATTCTCCTAAAATAATCTATGGAATGAATAACTACATAGTTGATTTTAAGAGTTACATACCTCTTTAGCTCCACTTATTTGTATTCTACCGTTTGTTCAGGGCCAAACTTACATGCCTCTTCTTCTACAAAGATTTCCTTGTTCCCTTCAACTACAATTATATTCATCTTTTTTCAACAGTCCTCATTCTGAGGCGGGTTGGGTTAAAAACGTTTTTTAATAAAAGATAAAGTGATAAAATATAGTTTTATTCCTGATGTTCTTATTTTATTTTTAAAGTTAAAATATGTCTTACACAACCTTAATAGGAATCTCTGGAAAAAATAAAAATAAGATCAAAGTATAATAGTATTAAAATTATAATAAGGAGACCTTATACATCTTTTTTTAAAAAGGAGAAATTACCAGAACATATAAAAGAACAGAAACCATGCAACAAAATCATAGAGATAAAGTTAAGTACATCTGTTAATAGCAGCAAATATAAATGGCTTAAAGACCTCTGTATATTTTTTAATGACATTCAGATTAGTTTACAAAAAACAAGTGCCAACTGTATAACTTAGAAAACACACAGCTAAAACAAAAGAATACAGAAAGAGGATAAGAAGAAAAGGGTTACCAGCAGAACTGTAATTCAGTCCCTCCTTATTCAAGGATACCAGAGGCCCTTTGACCTCAGGTAGAACTCATCACACCAACAGAATTTAATAGCCATAAAAATTTTTTTTTTTAATTTTATTTTATTTTTAAAATTTACAATATTTTATTAGTTTTGCCAAATATCGAAATGAATCCACCACAGGTATACCTGTGTTCCCCATCCTGAACCCTCCTCGCTCCTCCCTCCCCATACCCTCCCTCTGGGTCGACCCAATGCACCAGCCCCAAGCATCCAGTATCGTGCATCGAGCCTGGACTGGCGACTCCTTTCATACATGATATTATACATGTTTCAATGCTATTCTCCCAAATCTCCCCACCCTCTCCCTCTCCCACAGAGTCCATAAGACTGATCTATACATCAATGTCTCTTTTGCTGTCTTACACAGGGTTATTGTTCCCATCTTTCTAAATTCCATATATATGCGTTAGTATACTGTATTGGTGTTTTTCTTTCTGGCTTACTTCACTCTGTATAATAGGTTCCAGTTTCATCCATCTCATTAGAACTGATTCAAAAGTATTCTTTTTAATGGCTGAGTAATACTCCATTGTGTATATGTACCACTGCTTTCTTATCCATTCATCTGCTGATGAACATCTAGGTTGCTTCCATGTCCTGGCTATTATAAACAGTGCTGCGATGAACATTGGGGTACACGTGTCTCTTTCCCTTCTGGCTTCCTCAGTGTGTATGCCCAGCAATGGGACTGCTGGATCATAAGGCAGTTCTATTTCCAGTTTTTTAAGGAATCTGCACACTGTTCTCCATAGTGGCTGTACTAGTTTGCATTCCCACCAACAGTGTAAGACAGTTCCCCTTTCTCCACACCCTCTCCAGCATTTATTGCTTGTAGACTTATGGATTGCAGCCATTCTGACTGGCGTGAAATGGTACCTCACAGTGGTTTTGATTTGCATTTCTCTGATAATGAGTGATGTTGAGCATCTTTTCATGTGTTTGTTAGCC
>NW_011495021.1:4928055-4928839 GCF_000754665.1 Bison bison bison
AAGATTTCTTTCCTTCTACTAACCCTGGGGTTCTTCATTTCTTCCTTTTCTAGTTGCTTTAGGTGTAGGGTTAGGTTATTTATTTGACCTTTTTCTTGTTTCTTGAGGTATGTCTGTATTGCTATGAACTTTCCCCTTAGGACTGCTTTTAAAGTGTCCCACAGGTTTTGAGTTGTTGTGTTTTCATTTTCATTCATTTCTATGCAAATTTTGATTTCTTTTTTGATTTCTTCTGTGATTTGTTGGTTATTCAGCAGCGTGTTGTTCATCCTCCATATGTTTGAATTTTAATAGTTTTTCTCCTGTAATTGAGATCTAATCTTACTGCATTGTGGTCAGAAAAGATGCTTGGAATGATTTCTATTTTTTTTGAATTTACCAAGGCTAGATTTATGGCCCAGGATGTGATCTATCCTGGAGAAGGTTCCATGTGCGCTTGAGAAAAAGGTGAAATTCATTGTTTTGGTTTGAAATGTCCTATAGATATCAATTAGGTCTAACTGGTCTATTGTATTGTTTAACATTTGTATTTCCTTGTTAATTTTCTGTTTAGTTGATCTATCCATAGGTGTGAGTGGGGTATTAAAGTCTCCCACTATTATTGTGTTATTGTTAATTTCTCCTTTCATACTTTTAGCATTTGTCTTACATATTGCGGTGCTCCGTGTTGGGTGCATATATATTTATAATTGTTATATCTTCTTCTTGGATTGATCCTTTGATCATTATGCAGTGACCATCTTTGTCTCTTTTCACAGCCTTTGTTTTAAAGTCTATTTTATCT
>NW_011495021.1:4928939-4929845 GCF_000754665.1 Bison bison bison
CAACTGAAGCGACTTAGCAGCAGCAGCAACATATACTTAATGGTTAAAGACTAAATGTTTTCTTCCCTAAAATCAGGGACAAGACAATGATGTCAACTTTCACCATTTCTATTCAATATTGTATTGGAGTTTCTGGTCAGTGCAGTAAGAAAAGAAAAATAAGTTTAAAAAACATCAGATTGCAAGGGAAGAAGTAAAACTGGACATATTCACAAATGAGCTGATTGTCTATGCGGATATCCTAAGGAATTTACAGGAAGCAAAAGCTACTAGAAATAAGAGAAAATTTAGTAGGTTCATAGAATACAAGATTAAAATGTTAATTTTGTTTCTAATACTGGAAACAAAAATGAAATTAAGGGACAATTCCATTCTCAATACTATCAAACAGATTTAAATATTTAGGAATACGTTTAGCAAAAGAAGTACAAGACTTGTAACCAAAAACTAAAAAGCACTGCAGAGATAAATTAAATATCCAAGTAAATTCAGTTCAGTCACTCAGTCATGTCCAACTCTGCAACCCTGTGGACTGCAGCATGCCAGGCCTCCCTGTCCATCACCAACTCCTGGAGCTTGCTCAAACTCAGGACCATAGAGTCCGTCATGCCATCAAACCATCTCATCCTCTGTCATCTCCCTCTCCTCCTGCCCTCAATCTTGCCCAGTAGCAGGGTCTTTTCCAATGAGTCAGTTCTTCACGTTAGGTGGCCAAAGTATTGGAGTTTCGGCTTCAGCATCAGTCCTTCCAATGAATATTCAGGACTGATTTCCTTTAGAATGGACTGGTTGGATCTCCTTGCATTCCAAAGGACTCTCAAGAGTCTTCTCCAACACGGTTCAAAAGCATCAGTTCTTTGGTGCTCAGCTTTCTTTATAGTCCAACTCTTACATCCATACATGACT
>NW_011495021.1:4929945-4931720 GCF_000754665.1 Bison bison bison
AGGTGTGAGTGGGGTATTAAAGTCTCCCACTATTATTGTGTTATTGTTAATTTCTCCTTTCATACTTTTAGCATTTGTCTTACATATTGCGGTGCTCCCGTGTTGGGTGCATATATATTTATAATTGTTATATCTTCTTCTTGGATTGATCCTTTGATTGTTATGTAGTGACCATCTTTGTCTCTTTTCACAGCCTTTGTTTTAAAGTCTATTTTATCTGATATAAGTATTGCTACTCCTGCTTTCTTTTGGTCCCTATTTGCATGGAAAATCTTTTTCTAGCCCTTCACTTTCAGTCTGTATGTGTCCCCTGTTTTGAGGTGGGTCTCTTGTAGACAACATATGTAGGGGTCTTGTTTTTGTATCCATTCAACCAGTCTTTGTCTTTTGGTTGGGGCATTCAACCCATTTACGTTTAAGGTAATTACTGATAAGTATGATCCCGTTGTCATTTACTTTATTGTTTTGGGTTCGAGTTTATACACCCTTTTTGTGTTTCCTGTCTAGAGAATATCCTTTAGTATTTGTTGGAGAGCTGGTTTGGTGGTGCTGAATTCTCTCAGCTTTTGCTTGTCTGAGAAGCTTTTGATTTCTCCTTCATATTTGAATGAGATCCTTGCTGGGTACAATAATCTGAGCTGTAGGTTATTTTCTTTCATCACTTTAAGTATGTCTTGCCATTCCCTCCTGGCTTGAAGAGTTTCTATTGAAAGATCAGCGGTTATCCTTATAAAAATATTTTTTTTTAATGAAGCTTTTTTTGTGGTTTCCATATACTCGTCTAAAGAATTCTTCCACCAGAATATATCTGCTCTGACTGGATTTTTTGGTAGTAAATAGGCATAAATTTTAAATTGATTATCTCAACTCTCCTCCTGGAGAGTTGCAGTTAGTCACATAGCATTCCTAGTTACATGACTAAGAGATCTCCAAACTGAGCAGCTTCCTGGCACAGAATTACACCTGGCACTCTGAACCCAAATAATCCCAGGTCTTTGTCTAGCTAGGAGCATATAACAGTCAGGCACTCCAGGACAGCAGTTTAATGATGGGCATGGCTCTTTTCTCAAGTCCTTTGCACAATCCTAGTGCAACTTTGTCCCAGATAAGACAATTTTGTTGGAGACTGCTGGACACTTGAGGCCTCTGTGATAAGTGCAGAGGATAGTGTGAAGCAGGGCCATGATTTGTTACAAAACCAATAAGTAAACACACAAACAATATTGCCATAATGTGGAATGATTTTTTTTTTTTGAAAAGGTAGACTTTGAGACAAAGATACTAAGTAGAATCCCCCCAAAAAGTAGCAAAGAAAGATGCAAACTAATATCCTTTGTATATTGGATGTGGATTCAAAAGTCTTTAAACAAACATATACATATTGATATATAAAAGGATTCTATGCCATAACCAAGTGAGATGTATTCTAGGAATGCAAGACTGATTTAAACATCTAAAAATCAAACAATGCAATATTCCATATCAATAGAATAAAGGACAAAAATCACCATACATGATTAAAAAACAAAATATCTCTCAAACAACAAGGATTAGAAGGGAACTTTTCAATCTTCAAAAAAAATCTACAAAAAACTTACAGCTAACATATACTTACGGAGAAGGCAATGGCACCCCACTCCAGTACTCTTGCCTGGAAAATCCATGGACGGAGGAGCCTGGTGGGCTGCCGTCTATGGGGTCGCACAGAGTCAGACACAACTGAAGCGACTTAGCAGCAGCAGCAACATATACTTAATGGTTAAAGACTAAATGTT
>NW_011495021.1:4931820-4932298 GCF_000754665.1 Bison bison bison
TCAGTTCTTTGGTGCTCAGCTTTCTTTATAGTCCAACTCTTACATCCATACATGACTACTGGAAAAACCATAGCTTTGACTAGAGGGACCTTTGTCTGCAAAGTAATGTCTCTGCCTTTTAATATGCTGTCTAGGTTGGTCATAGCTTTTCTTCCAAGGAGCAAGCATCTTTTAATTTCATGGCTACAGTCACCATCGGCAGTGGTTTTGGAGCCCAGAAACTAAAGTCTGTCACTGTTCCCATTGTTTCCCCATGTATTTGCCATAAAGTGATGGGACCAGATGCCATGATCTTAGTTTTTTGAATGTTGAATTTTAAGCCAGCTTTTTCACTCTCTTCTTTCACCTTCATTGAGAGGCTCTTTAGTTCTTTTTCACTTTCTGCCATAAGTATGATGTCATCTGCATATCTGAGGTTATTGATATACAGGTAAAGAGATATCTTTATCCAAGTAAATATACAAGAAAGAGACAAATC
>NW_011495021.1:4932879-4933247 GCF_000754665.1 Bison bison bison
GAAAGTGAAGTCACTCAGTCGTGTCCAACTCTTAGAGACCCCATGGACTGCAGCCTACCAGGCTCCTCTATCCATGGGATTTTCCAGGCAACAGTACTGGAATGGGGTGCCATTGCCTTCTCCTATATATATATACTTAGGAAATATAAAGTTTGTGAAGTTAAAATTCCAGTTAAATTGTGAATACTAAATCACTCAAGTAACTAATTCTTGAAGAAAATAATATTAAGCTTAGTTGACAGTCTCTTATTCATTTCATACTCTTTTCTAAATCAAGAGTGTTAAGTCACTTCAGTCATGTCCGACTCTGTGCGACCCCATAGACAGCAGCCCACCTGGCTCCACAGTCCCCGGGACTCTCCAGGCAA
>NW_011495021.1:4933347-4941677 GCF_000754665.1 Bison bison bison
AAGCCAGCTTTTTCACTCTCTTCTTTCACCTTCATTGAGAGGCTCTTTAGTTCTTTTTCACTTTCTGCCATAAGTATGATGTCATCTGCATATCTGAGGTTATTGATATACAGGTAAAGAGATATCTTTATCCAAGTAAATATACAAGAAAGAGACAAATCACATTCGTGGGTTGTCAACAAGGCAATTTATCTCAAATTCAACACATCAGATTCAACATAAAATCAAAATTCCAGCCGCTACTTTTGTAAAACTTGACAATCCAAACTTAAAACTGATATAGAAATATAAAGGGCTTGGAATAGCCAAAACAATTTTGAAAAAGAATAAACAAATTAGGTTTACATTTTCTGACCTCAACACTCACTGTGAAGTTACAGTAAGCAAGACAGTGTGGCACTGACATAAGCGCAAGCACATAAATCAATGGAGCACAGATAAACTCCTAAATTTATGATCAATTAATTTTTGACATCATCAATGCCAGGCAATTCAATGGGGAAAGAATAGTCTTCACAATAAATATTGAAGGACAGTGCCTAGCTATTTGAGCCCTAAAAAAACTAATATTAAAAGCTTCCCTCAACCTCATACCATACATAAAAATTAACTGAAAATGGGTCATCACCTAAATGTAAATCTGTAACAGGTCTACAAGAGAGCATAAGAGAAAATGTTTGGAATGTTAGGTTAGGCAAAGATTTCTTAATACAACAGAACAGAATCCATTTTAAAAACTGATAAATTGGACTTCATCAAAATTAAAAATTTTGAAAAAATATGGGCGAAATTATATCATCATGATAATTTATATTAAATTGTTTAGTATACTAACTAACACTCTTGGCACTAAACAAAATAACCTTGAAGAATTGCATAAGGTGTACTGATTGTGGCTTCCTGGTGGACATAATGCTTCAAGGGATAGGTCTTTATTTGCTCTATATATTCAAAAAAATATATCTTGTTTAGTACTATAAAACTCATATGCTGCTTGTGGCAAATTTGATCACTGGTCTCTGTTCTTTCATTTCTTTGCAATGGACTCCTGGAAGACAAAAGACTTTTTCCTGCCCCTTGACTTTGGGTTTCTTCAGTGTGACTTTTGTAGGGGAATGGGATGTTAGTGGATATGATGCAAAGATTTGAAATGTGCTTATGTAATTAATTTTGCCTCCCTTGAACTCCTGCCTTTCACCATGAAAAGAACATAGTTTGGATAGCTTCTTGTCCAAGAAGAAGGGATATGTAGACCTAAATCATACCTTTGAATCACAACTGAATTTAGCCTTTATCCATAAAACCCACCCAACTACCCCATACTTGCATGAGCAAAAAAATAAATGCTTATTGTTAATTCCCAAAACAAATATTTTTAAAATTTTGTTCTTCAAAAGAAGAGCAAAGAAGAACTGAAAATAAAAAGACAAGTCACAATCTAGGATAAATTATTAATATTTGCAAGTCTTATATCATCATATTTCTGATAAAGGACTTGTAAGTTCCAGAATATACAGGGAACTTTTACAAATCAATATTAAGAAAACTTCCAGTTTAAAAATGGGCAAAAATTTGAGTAAATATTCACCAAAGAGGATTACAAATATCTAATAAGCACATGAAAAGATGTTTAACATTATTAGTCATTAGGGAAATGCAAATTAAAACTTTAATGAGATATTACCACATTCTCACTGGAGTGACCATAATTCTGAAGACTGATGACACTAGTATGGATAAAGATACAAAGCTATGAACCTTCATATTTTTCTGTTATGAATTCTAAATGATATCAACTTTGAAAACCAATTTAGCAATTTCTTAAAAGATTAAATATATACCTGCCATGCAACACAGCAATTTTACTCCTAAGTATCTACCCAAGGGAAACACCTTAGGTCCACAAAAATAAGAAAATATATGTACATACCCACACATACATACTTTCACACACAAATGTTCATAACAACATTATTCAAAAAGAGAGCCCAAGTGGGAAATTTAGTATAGTAAGTGGTAAATGGATAAGCAAAATATGGTATATACATAATTTGAGCTATTACCAGTATAAAGAAATAAACTCTTTATACATGCTACAACAAGGATAAATCTCAAAAACACTACCAACTGAGGGAAGGCAGATGCAAAAAAAAAAAAAAGAAAATACTACATATTGCATGACTCCATTCATTTGAAATTTCTACTTAAGACAAACCTATAGAGATAGAATGTAGATTGTTGGTTACCTAAAGCTACAGTTCATGGGGTCAGAAAGAATTGAACATGACTGAACACGCATGTACCCATACAACATTGTAGATGGGGATGGAGATTGACTACAGACTAGCAGGAGAAAAGTTTTAAGTTGATGGAAATATGCTCTGAAATTCATTGTGTTGTGAATTTATTCTTATTTTACTACTGAGTAAAACAAGATCATGTGTCATGAAATAATAATATAGCATTCCATTTAATGAGCTATGCACATACATCTCATAGCTAGTGCTATGATTCTACTTGTAGTTATTGCTACTATTAGACCACAGAAAGGTCATGGTCATGAGACTGTGCAGCCATAAACAGAACTTGATGCTTCCATCCAAGGTCATCCTAAGTCCATGGCAGCTCTCAAAAGACCAGTCTGTTACTTAAGTTGAGAAATTGGCATCTTTTCTCATTATGTACAAAATATTTGGCCTTAAAATAACTGTTTCAAAGAATGAATGTACTCTGTGAGTTATAGTGTTTCTTGACAACTTCGAACACTTTCTACTTTCAATGCATTTTCATATGTAATCTTTGTCAGTGCAGAAGACATGGAAGGCATTTTGTCTCCCATTTACATGATGGAACTGGAGCTTTGGGATTTTTAAATGAACTCCTAAATTCACAGGGATATTATGAAGGGGGAGCTAGGACACGACCCCGAGTCTTTCTGTTCCCATATGTCTGCTTCCCCCACTGCAGTGCCTTCTATCCTAAATTAGTTCTTTCCCCTGCAGGCACAAAATAATGTTTAAAATACACAATCTGTTTAAAATATATTCAAAGAAATTGGGTAACAATTTAAAAATCCTGTCTTACATTGGAATAGTACCATCTACTTATTTTTTCAGTTTTATTGAGGTGTAATTGAAAAAACTTAAAATGAAACATGATGACTTGATATATGTGTAAATGAGTTCTTATAACTTTTTATACTATGCTCTATGATATTTGTTTTGCTAGGAGTTGGAAATAAGTGCATAATATTTTTGCTTTAAAAAACAAATCCAACTAAACAAAAAGCCTTCTAAATATAAAAAATAAAAAATGAATAAAGGCTGCATAGTAATTTACTAATTTTAATACTATTATATGTTCATAAACTAAATAAGCACAGTGTGATTTAAAATAAATAAAATCACATAAACAAGGAAAAATTTAAATATTACCTCAAAATTCTACTAATTAGCTAATTTATTTTTCTCTAAGTACCTGAGTCATCAAAGGGAGATTATATTCTGGGAAAATCTATCAAATTTCTCTTTAATCTCAATAATTAAATATCATGAAAGCAAATGGATATTAATATATAATTATACATTGAAGCACATTTTATTTAGTTGATACATATTCATAATTTTTCATTTACATACTTACATGTATGCATGTGCCTACTGAGGTAAAATAACAATTTTTTAAGTTGTGTCATAGATTTTCATATATATATATATATATATATACACACACTTAGTGAAAGTGAAGTCACTCAGTCGTGTCCAACTCTTAGAGACCCCATGGACTGCAGCCTACCAGGCTCCTCTGTCCATGGGATTTTCCAGGCAAGAGTACTGGAGTGGGGTGCCATTGCCTTCTCTGAAATCAAGACTAGGTAGGTAAAATTTGAACCAAGAAAATGTTTCTGATTCCTCCTACTCTCAGAACTTTTCTCCTTTCTTACTTCATCCCATAATATTTGAGGGTGGGAGTGGGGATGTCCAGACTAATCTGTTCCAAAGGATGCTACTTGGCTGAAACATTCAGAAAAGGATCAGATGTACATATTCCTGCCAAGGTGTTAACATCCTATTGGAGATCAAAATCCAACTCTCTGAATGTCACCTGACAGCTTAGAGGTATGACGAAGAAGCAATGGAAAGGGCTTTAGATAGAGATAACTAACAGATATGTGTAACACTGCCTGTTTTCTCTGGTAACCAATCCATAGCATTATTCTTATCACTTTAATTAATAAATAGTTATTGACAATAATGAAGATCAATGTCATACATTAAAGGCCGCTATGTTGAAAGAATCTGAATACATCTCTGTTCTTTAAGATTTGAAAACATGTTGACAAGGAGTCTGATAAGACTATATTTCGTTTGAGAAAAATTAAACAGAAATTCTATATCATCTCTCTTATGCTTAGTGCATTGCAAAAGAATTCCAAGAAGAGAGAAAAGAGCCAGATATTTAAATATTAATATTTGTAAGGTAAAATGGTTAATCCTGCTAATAACTTAAGCCTATGGTAAACTTCTGAGATGTTTAGATATTAAATGAATATATGCATAATTAATTAGATATAATCAAAGATGGACAGCCCCACTTAAGCAAACCATCAGCATCATCATATGAACAGAGAGAAGATAGGATAGCTTAAGCAGTGACATTATTTTCAAATCACTTAAGCCAAACAACTCTGAATCCAAAAGCTTTGATCATGTATACTCCTGCTAAAAGACTGACTTGTAACCAGCCTGTGATACATTATGTTGCAAAGCTGCAGCACTAGAGCATAACAGAATCTTATTTTCCATTAATTCTTTTTTTTTTTTTTGAAAATGCAAACACTCCATATGCTTAATAGCCCAAGAAAAGAATGTTCTCCCTTTTTGGAATTTCCCATTAGTGAGTATTTTATTTAAAAAAAAAACATACACACACACACATACAAAAAAAACAGTGATTCAAAGCCATTTTTAAAAATTGACTTAACCTATGCTGCTTCCCTAATAGCTCAGTTGGTAAAGAATCTGCCTGCAATGCAGGAGACCTGGGTTCAGTCCTTGGGTGAGAAGACCCCCTGGAGAAGGGAAAGGCTACCTATTCCAGTATTCTGGCCTGGAGAATTCCATGGACTGTATAGTCCTTGATATCACACACTTAACCTATGTTAATAATAGTAACCTGTCAAATGATATTAGTCCAATAGTGTATTTTAGCAAAAAAAAAAAAAATCAACAACATATGCTATGTTTACAGTGATTTTTGAATTTGTTTAATGTGATACTTCGTCCACAAGACTAGATTCAGAGGCAAGATACAAAAGAAGGAGCTCTAGCAGAAGCAAATTAGAGTATGTGTAAGGACCCACCAATGAAGAAAATTTTACTGGAAGTAGACCCCTTTATAAATATTAATCTAAGATTAGAGACAAACAAGATACCTGGGGCCATAAAACGGCCTCACATTCTAGAGCTGTATTGTCCAAAGAGGTAGCCACTTGCCACATGTGACTCTTCAAATTTAAATTTTTTAATCAATCAAAATTAAAATTTTAAATACTATTCATCATTTACACTAGTCATGTTTTAACCCAAAATTCACCTGTGGTTATAGAGCTAGACAGCAGAAAAAGAACCTTCCCATCATCACAAAAATTTCTGTTGGATAGCACTGCTCTAGAACAAATGCCATATGGGCAGGGACCATAAGTGTTTGAACCACTAATTTAAGTGCCTAGCACAGTACCTGGAACATAGGAGATACTCAGTAAACAATGATCTACTTAATCCACAACCAAATGAATGGCCATCATTTTTTTTTTTTTTTTTGGTAGCTCCACTATTCTACATAGAACTAGACAAGGTCAACCATTAATCAGATGGTTCACAGTCTTAAAAAGGAACTACCCCATCTAAATTCCCACTTTCAACACTAAAATGACTGAAATTGGAAGGCGATTTGTGAAAAGGTCAGATAAATGAATTTCAGCATATCATATTCAAGCCACTTTTGGTAAATGATATTGTTTACATATTTTGTTTATTCTGGACATCAGAATCTTTACTGAAAAATCAGGGTATACTGAGGAGAAAGTGACGACAGAGGATGAGATGGCTGGATGGCATCACTGACTCGATGGTCGTGAGTCTGAGTGAACTCCGGGAGTTGGTGATGGACAGGGAGGCCTGGTGTGCTGTAATTCACGGGGTCACAAAGAGTCAGAGATGACTGAGTGACTGAACTGAACTGAACTTATTTTGTTTATTCTGGACATCAGAATCTTTACTGAAAAATCAGGTGGTATACTTGTAACTACAAATTTTAATCATTAGAATACCCAAAGTGGTCCTCTAACTCATATCTTTATAAAAGCAACAATAATTAAAGTTATAAATTACTGAACTCACATGAGAACCATAAGGATCTTTCTACAATATATATTAATTTTAGAGTGTACATAATATATTGGATTCTGATAAAAATTTCTAATTCTCCTCCTGAGGAAATTCTGAAACTCTTCAAGTGGTTAAGATAACTATTCCTGTTTGGGGAAGTTTTCAATTAGTTTAATCACGTCTCAGATACACCTCACTGTCTACAATACTCCACTCTGCAAAGCTACTATTCCTGTTTTGCTTTGCTCTGGATTTCTCATCTGGTGTGTTCCATATTCCTGTGTTCTTCTATATGATTCATAGGGATGAAGATATTCAGGTACTTGAAACAAAATTACTAGTACTACTTGCAGACTTTCTCAGATTTTACCAGCAATGGCTCCAACTTAATTTTAAATATTTAATATTTTTCAAAAGATTCTCATGAAAAATTTTTCCTGCATATACTCTGAAAACTATCTGCCATGTTTTGATTGGCTCTCATTCTTTTGGACTGAACACTCTATGCAATCGAAGTTGTCTTTTCTGTTCCCTGCCCTGCCCTGGAGTGACAGAAATGGGTATGTGCTGCTGCTGACTGAGGTCCATTCCACAGAAACATGGAAGACAGCATGGTATTTCCTTCCTAACACCTTTCCCACAGCTAACCCACCCACATCATGGACCACTCGAGTAGCGTATCAGAGGCAAGGAGAGGCAGGGCGAGGCAGGGTTTGAGCAGCTGGTAGACAGTTGGAGAGACACGGAATTTACTGAAAAAATATCATTCAACAACTGTTGTCATACAACAGTTTGCCCAGAACCAGCTGCACTCCCTTGTCTACTATAGCACTGTTCATTACCGCCAAGATGCAGAAACAAACTAAGGGCCCTTTTACAGATAAATAGATAAGGGAGATGTGGTGTGCACATGTGTCCGTGTGTGTATACAAACACACAGTTGAATAGTATTCAGCTATGAGGGAAAAAGGAAATTGTGACAACATAGATAGGACTTGTGGGCATTATGCTAAGTGAGCCATAAAACAGAAAAAGATGGGGAGGACCCAAGATGGCAGAGGAGTAAGACGGGGAGAACACTTTCTCCCCCACAAATTCATCAAAAGAACATTTAAACGCAGAGTAAACTCCACAAAACAACTTCTGAATGCCGGCAGAGGACATCAGGCACCCAGAAAAGCAACCCAGCTCTTTGAAAGGAGGTAGGAAAAAATATAAAAGACAAAAAAAGAGACAAAAGAGGGAGGGACAGAGTTCCGTCCTGAGAACGGAGTCTTAAAAAGAGAGAAGTTTCCAAACATCAGGAAACCTTCTCACTGCAGAGTCTGTGCCGAGCTTTGGAAGCACAGAGGGCAACATAACAGGGAGGAAAAATAAATAAACAGTTAAAACCCGCAGATTGTGAGCCCTACGGTAACTCCCCTAGCAGAGAAGCAGTGCAGATGCCTGCACATGCCATTAGCAAGCGGGGGCTGGGCAGGGAGGTGTGGCGTGGGCTGCATCGCTTAGAGTAAGGACCTGGCCTGAGTACCCTGAGCGCGATCTGAGTGAAATAATTTGGGCTAGCAAACCAGACTGTGGGATATCTACCACGCGAAAAGCCAGCCCTAACCTAAGACACCGCCAGGCCTGCACACGGTACAAAGGACTGAACAGAGATAGCCAGCTGCAGACCTTCCCCCTCCGGTGACAGGCAGCCAGAGCCGGAAGGGGGCAATTGCAGCCCCAGAGAGACGTTATCTATAAAATTGTAAGCAGGCTTCTTTGCTAACTAAAACTTCACGGGGGTCTGGATGGTCAACATCTGCCTGAGAAGGTGCGCCGGTTGTACACCTAGATAACCTAATGGTGGGGAGGTGATAAGTCGCAGCAATCGCGCTTGCTAAACACCTCATCACCTGAGCTGCTCAGACCTGGGAAGGGCATAAAACGCAGGACCAA
>NW_011495021.1:4942356-4943921 GCF_000754665.1 Bison bison bison
ATTTATGCTTTTTGGTATTTGATATCAATTTTGTACCTGTATTTTCTTTATAATTTTTGCGACTTTGTTGGTTTTTCTTTGTTAGTTTGTTTTCTCTCTTTCTTTTTCTTCTTTTTTTTTTTTAACATTGTATTTTTGAAATTCCAAACTCTACTCTAGATTTTTAACTTTTGCTTTTTGGTATTAGTTATCAATTTTGTACCCGTATTTTCTTTATAATTTTCATGACCTTGTGTTTTTCTTTGTTCGTTTTTTCTCTCTTTATTTTCCTTCTTCTTTTCTTTAACATCGTATTTTTGAAATTCCAAACTCTACTCTAGATTTTTAATTTTTCTTCTATGTATTTGTTACCAATTTTGTACCTTTAAGAACCCAATCTTCAGTACCCATTTTTCACTAGGGAGTGAGATTACTGGCTTGACTGCTCTCTCTCCCTTTGGACTCTCTTTTTTCTCCACCAGGTCACCTGTGTCCCTAACCCCTCTCTATTCTACCCAACTCTGTGAGTTTCTGTGTGTTCCAGATGGTGGAGAACACTTAGGGAACTGATTACTGGCTGGATCTGTCTCCCTCCTTTTCATTCCCCCCTTTTATCCTCCTGGCCACCTCTGTCTCCATCCTCCTTCTTCTCTTCTCTGTATAACTCCATGACTGAGTGGTCCAGTTGTGGAGTGCACATAAGGAAGTGATTACTGGCTAGCCCACTTTCACCTCTACTGATTCCACCTCATCTCATTCGGGTCACCTCTAACTCCCTCCTCCCTCTTTTCTTCTCCATGTAATGCTGTGAACCTCTCTGGGTGACCCTCACGGTAGAGAAACTTTTCATCTTTAATGTAGATGTTTTATCAATGGTGCTGTATAGAAGGAGAAGTTTTGAAACTACTGTAAAAATAAGACCAATAACTGGAAGCAGGAGGTTTAAGTCCAAACCCTGACTCCAGGTAACTCCTGACTCCAAGGAACATTAATTGACAGGAGCTCATCAAACACCTCCATACCTACACTGAAACCAAGCACCACACAAGGGCCAAGAAGTTCCAGGGCAAGACATACCAAGCAAATTCTCCAGCAACAAAGGAACACAGCCCTGAGCTCCAAGATACAGGCTGCCCAAAGTCACCCCAAAACCAAAGACATCTCATAACTCATCACTGAACACTTCATTGCACTCCAGAGAGAAGAAATACAGCTCTACCAGAACACCAACACAAGCTTCCCTAACCAGGAAACCTTGACAAGCCACCTGTACAAACCCACACACAGCAAGGAAATGCCACAATAAAGAGAACTCCACAAACTGCCAGAATACAGAAAGGACACCCCAAACTCAGCAATTTAAACAAGATGAAGAGACAGAGGAATACCCAGCAGATAAAGGAACAGGATAAATGCCCACCAAACCAAACAAAAGAGGAAGAGATAGGGAATCCACCTGATAAAGAATTCCAAATAATGATAGTGAAATTGATCCAAAATCTTGAAATCAAAAAGAAATCACAGATAAATAGCCTGGAGACAAGGATTGAGAAGATGCAAGAAAGGTTTAACAAGGACCTAGAAGA
>NW_011495021.1:4944077-4944625 GCF_000754665.1 Bison bison bison
GACAAAAAGAAAGACCATGAGAAAATACTTGAGGAGATAATAGTTGAAAACTTCCCTAAGATGGGGAAGCAAATAATCACCCAAGTCCAAGAAACCCAGAGAGTCCCAAACAGGATAAACCCAAGGCGAAACACCCCAAGACACATATTAATCAAATTAACAAAGATCAAACACAAAGAACAAATATTAAAAGCAGCAAGGGAAAAACAACAAATAACACACAAGGGGATTCCCATCAGGATAACAGCTGATCTTTCAATAGAAACTCTTCAAGCCAGGAGGGAGTGGCAAGACATACTTAAAATGATGAAAGAAAATAACCTACAGCCCAGATTATTGTACCCAGCAAGGATCTCATTCAAATATGAAGGAGAAATCAAAAGCTTTGCAGACAAGCAAAAGCTAGAGAGAATTCTGCACCACCAACCCAGCTCTCCAACAAATACTAAAGGATATTCTTAGACAGGAAACACAAAAACGGTGTATAAATTCGAACCCAAAACAATAAAGTAAATGGCAACGGGATCATACTTATCAGTAATTACCTT
>NW_011495021.1:4944725-4945193 GCF_000754665.1 Bison bison bison
CTATCAAAAATTTAGAGAAGAGCTAACACCTATCCTGCTCAAACTCTTCCAGAAAATTGCAGAGGAAGATAAACTTCCAAACTCATTCTATGAGGCCACTATCACCCTAATACCAAAACCTGACAAAGATCCCACACACAAAAATAAACTACAGGCCAATATCACTGATGAACATAGATGCAAAAATCCTTAACAAAATTCTAGCAATCAGAATCTAACAACACATTAAAAAGATCATACACCATGACCAAGTGGGCTTTATCCCAGGGATGCAAGGATTCTTCAATATCCACAAATCAATCAATGTAATACACCACATTAACAAATTGAAAAAAAAAAAAACCATATGATTATCTCAATAGATGCAGAGAAAGCCTTTGACAAAATTCAACATCCATTTATGATAAGACCTCTCCAGAAAGCAGGAATAGACGGAACATACCTCAACATAATAAAAGCTAATATATG
>NW_011495021.1:4945293-4946154 GCF_000754665.1 Bison bison bison
CTATAGGACATTTCATCCCAAAACAATGAATTTCACCTTTTTGTCAAGCACACATGGAACCTTCTCCAGGATAGATCACATCCTGGGCCATAAATCTAGCCTTGGTAAATTCAAAAAAATTGAAATCATTCCAAGCATCTTTTCTGACCACAATGCAATAAGATTAGATCTCAATTACAGGAGAAAAACTATTAAAAATTCCAACATATGAAGGATGAACAACACGCTGCTGAATAACCAACAAATCACAGAAGAAATCAAAAAAGAAATCAAAATTTGCATAGAAATGAATGAAAATGAAAACACAACAATTCAAAACCTGTGGGACACTGTAAAAGCAGTCCTAAGGGGAAAGTTCATAGCAATACAGGCATACCTCAAGAAACAAGAAAAAAGTCAAATAAATAACCTAACTCTACACCTAAACCAACTAGAAAAGGAAGAAATGAAGAACCCCAGGGTTAGTACAAGGAAAAAAATCTTAAAAATTAGAGCAGAAATAAATGCAAAAGAAACAAAAGAGACCATAGCAAAAATCAACAAAGCCAAAAGCTGGTTCTTTGAAAGGATAAATAAAATTGACAAACATTAGCCAGACTCGTCAAGAAACAAAGGGAGAAAAATCAAATCAATAAAATTAGAAATGAAAATGGAGAGATCACAACAGACAACACAGAAATACAAAGGATCATAAGAGACTACTATCAACAATTATATGCCAATAAAATGGACAACGTGGAAGAAATGGACAAATTCCTAGAAAAGTACAACTTTCCAAAACTGGACCAAGAAGAAATAGAAAATCTTAACAGACCCATCACAAGCACGGAAATTGAAACTATAATCAAAAATCTTCCAGCA
>NW_011495021.1:4946254-4947556 GCF_000754665.1 Bison bison bison
CTACATATGTTGTCTACAAGAGACCCACCTCAAAACAGGGGACACATACAGACTGAAAGTGAAGGGCTGGAAAAAGATTTTCCATGCAAATAGGGACCAAAAGAAAGCAGGAGTAGCAATACTTATATCAGATAAAATAGACTTTAAAACAAAGGCTGTGAAAAGAGACAAAGAAGGTCACTACATAATGATCAAAGGATCAATCCAAGAAGAAGATACAACAATTATAAATATATATGCACCCAACACGGGAGCACCACAGTATGTAAGACAAATGCTAACAAGTATGAAAGGAGAAATTAACAACAACACAATAATAGTGAGAGACTTTAATACCCCACTCACACCTATGGATAGATCAACTAAACAGAAAATTAACAAGGAAACACAAACTTTAAATGATACAATAGACCAGTTAGACCTAATTGATATCTATAGGACATTTCATCCCAAAACAATGAATTTCACCTTTTTGTCAAGCACACATGGAACCTTCTCCAGGATAGATCACATCCTGGGCCATAAATCTAGCCTTGGTAAATTAAAAAAAAAAAACCATATGATTATCTCAATAGATGCAGAGAAAGCCTTTGACAAAATTCAACATCCATTTATGATAAGACCTCTCCAGAAAGCAGGAATAGACGGAACATACCTCAACATAATAAAAGCTATATATGACAAACCCACAGCAAACATTATCCTCAATGGTGAAAAATTGAAAGCATTTCCTCTAAGGTCAGGAACAAGACAAGGGTGCCCAGTGTCACCATTACTATTCAACATAGTTTTGGAAGTTTTGGCCACAGCAATCAGAGCAGAAAAAGAAATAAAAGGAATCCAAATTGGAAAAGAAGAAGTAAAACTCTCACTGTTTGCAGATGACATGATCCTCTACATAGAAAACCCTAAAGACTCCACCAGAAAATTACTAGAACTAATCAATGATTATAGTAGAGTTGCAGGATATAAAATCAACACACAGAAATCCCTTGCATTCCTATACACTAATAATGAGAAATCTGAAAGAGAAATTAAGGCAACAATTCCATTCACCATTGCAATGGAAAGAATAAAATACTTAGGAATATATCTACCTAAAGAAACTAAAGACCTATATATAGAAAACTATAAAACACTGGTGAAAGAAATCAAAGAGGACACTAATAGATGGAGAAATATACCATGTTCATGGATTGGAAGAATCAATATAGTGAAAATGAGTATACTACCCAAAGCAAGTTATAGATTCAATGCAATCCCTATGAAGCTACCAACGGTATTCTTCACAGAGCTAGAACA
>NW_011495021.1:4947790-4948623 GCF_000754665.1 Bison bison bison
AATACAAAGCCCAGAGATAAATCCACGCACATATGGACACCTTATCTTTGACAAAGGAGGCAAGAACATACAATGGATTAAAGACAATCTCTTTAACAAGTGGTGCTGGGAAATCTGGTCAACCACTTGTAAAGAATGAAACTAGAACACTTTCTAACACCTTACACAAAAATAAACTCAAAATGGATTAAAGATCTCAACGTAAGACCAGAAACTATAAATCTCCTAGAGGAGAACATAGGCAAAACACTCTCTGACATACATCACAGCAGGATCCTCTATGACCCACCTCCCAGAATATTGGAAAGAAAAGCAAAAATAAACAAATGGGACCTAATTAAACTTAAAAGCTTCTGCACATCAAAGGAAACTATTAGCAAGGTGAAAAGACAGCCTTCAGAATGGGAGAAAATAATAGCAAATGAAGCAACGGACAAACAACTAATCTCAAAAATATACAAGCAACTCCTACAGCTCAACTCCAGAAAAATAAATGACCCAATCAAAAAATGGGCCAAATAACTAATTAGACATTTCTCCAAAGAAGACATACAGATGGCTAACAAACACATGAAAAGATGCTCAACATCACTCATTATCAGAGAAATGCAAATCAAAACCACTGTGAGGTACCATTTCACGCCAGTCAGAATGGCTGCGATACAAAAGTCTACAAGCAATAAATGCTGGAGAGGGTGTGGAGAAAAGGGAACTCTCTTACACTGTTGGTGGGAATGCAAACTAGTACAGCCACTATGGAGAACAGTGTGGAGATTCCTTAAAAAACTGGAAATAGAACTGCCTTATGACCCAGCAATCCCACTCCTAGGCAT
>NW_011495021.1:4948881-4953089 GCF_000754665.1 Bison bison bison
CAGCAAAAGAGACACTGATGTATAGAACAGTCTTATGGACTCTGTGGGAGAGGGAGAGGGTGGAAAGATATGGGAGAATGGCATTGAAACATGTATAGTATCATGTATGAAACGAGTTTCCAGTCCAGGTTCGATGCACGATACTGGATGCTTGGGGCTGGTGCACTGGGATGACCCAGAGGGATGGTATGGGGAGGAAGGAGGGAGGAGGGTTCAGGATGGGCAACACAAGTATACCTGTCGCGGATTCATTTTGATATTTGGCAAAACTAATACAATATTGTAAAGTTTAAAAATAAAATAAAATTAAAAAATAATAATAAAATAAAAACAAAAAAAAAGTGCAGTGTGAACCCTTAAAAAAGAAAAGAAAAAGACAAATATACTACATGTTATCATTTATGTGTGGAATTTTTTTAAAAAGTCAAACTCACAGAAACAAAGAATAGAAAAGTGGTTGCCCGGGGCTACAGGGCGGGAGAAATAGGGAGGAGAGATTGGTAAAAGGGTACAGGCTTTCAGTTGCATGGTGAATAAGGTCTCAGGATCTAGTATAAATCGTGGTGACTATTGTTGATAGCACTGTATTGTATAATTGAAATTTGCTAAGAAAGTAGAACTTAACTCTTCTCACACATACACACACACACACACAAAAACAATATAAGTATGTAAGGTAATGGGTGCTTAAGTTAATTAGATGGGGGGAATCCTTTCACATTGTATATATAAATCAAATCACCATGATGTATACTTCTATCTTATGATGGTACTTGTTAACTATACCCTATTGAAGCTAATTTTTAAAGCCTCTAAACCAACAGAGTCAATGTGATCTCCCGGACACATACGCGAAAAATAATGATAGCGGTTTTGGGAAGTACAAAAATGATACTAACTTCCTCATCCCACTTTTTATCTAAATAAACAATAAAATATATAGTATAGGAAAGACTAAACATTTTCTCAAAGATCATAAAATAATAATGTTTATTATAATGTTTAATAATGTTAATAAATAGATTTTAATTATTATTAAAATTTATCTTAATTTTCACATTTTAATTTAATATTTAAAAATAATGCTTCATTATCTGTTGCAATTATGACTTCAAGTACTGTATAATTATTTTTAATACTTATATATACATATAAACACACACATATACACACACCACTCAATTACTAGAAACTCTTTTCAAATAAAGTTTCAAATAAAATAGGTACACGTACTAGAGAAAAGAAGAGACTGAAATCCAGGAATAGAAAGAATATAATAAAATCAATCAACAAAAGCATAAATCTTATTGTGGTGCCCAGCAAGTACCGAAATACAGTAGAATTATATAGTGGGAAGAATTTACTGGATTGCTTGATTTTCTTCTTCCGCTAAGGAATCAGCAAATAGTATTGACTAGGATACTGATTACATGTGGTTATAAGTACAGGTTGAGAGTTACATTCTTCACTGGTGGGAAGTGGCAGCTTATCCTCTTAGTTGGCTAACTCCAAGTAGAAATCATTAAAGCAACCTTATCTCCCTCAGGGATCTCCACCCTCTGCCTCAGTCAGTGCACTTCAGTTTTTACAGCATCATTTGTTTCTCTGGCATCTCAATTTTCCTCTCCATAGACCCATGAGATTTAATCACACATGCAGCAAAAACCTTACGTTCTATTTCCTCTTTTTCAAGGGCTACAATTTTGCATCTGTGCTGCCTGCCCACACCACCACAGATTTAATTTAGTTGTCCAACTCATCAAAATTTCAGACATATCCGTGCCTTCTGTCTCGACGATCTTCATACTCCTTCTCTCTTCCCAACAGCCAAAGCTCACCGTGGACCTGGTTCTCTAGCCACACAGCACTGTCCATTTTATCCTGGGCATTTTCTCATCATTTCTCCTTGTTTGGAAAATGTTGTTTCTCTACATGTTTCCAATTGTTGTCCCCTGTTACATTTATAGCCTCACTTAATGGAGATTAAAACAACAAAAGCAAAATGGTGCTGAAATCAACAACCTGAATTAATGAAAACTCCCCAGAAGAACAGATGGCTGTCTCAGCTCTAATTTTAATAAATATCATAATTCACAGATTCTCTTCTGCCTATAAGAAAAAGGGTTGTATTTCAGTTGGGACCAAATGGAAAACACACAGTTCATGTTAGTATATGCTCAGGTTCATGTTTAAGGAGTCAGATTGAGGGTTTTCATAGGCTTATTACTACTCCTTTTTTTCTCATTATATTTTCCCTAGGAAAATTCCATCAAATGAATTTTTTTTTAATCCAACCAGTGGGAAAAGAGGTGAGCAAGGCAAGATTTCCAATTTGTCAGAACTAAAACAAATAGGTATTTTATGCAATATTTCATACTCAGTTCACTGCACACTGGAATGTTCTTTAGCCTTGGATTGCCTCTAAGTGCATTTCCCTCAGGTGTTTAAGGAAGCTGGGATGACTATTTTAATCCTGCTCATACACTGATAGACTGCTTGGAACTATGGACAGAGGTTCATAACACTGTAGAGGAGATTATGACCAAAACCAACCCCAAGAAAAAGAAATGCAAGAAGGCAAAGTTGTCTGAGGAGGTCTTACAAATAGCTGAGAAAAGAAGAGAAACAAAAGGCAAAGAAGATAGGGAAAGATATAACCAACTGAGTACAGAGTTCCAGAGAATAGCAAGGAAAGATAGGAAAGCCTTCTTAAGTGAACAATGTAGAAAAGTAGAGGAAAACAATAGGATGGGAAAGACTAGAGATCTCTTCAAGAAAATTAGAGATACCAAGGGAACATTTCATGCAAAGATGGGCTCAATAAAAGACAGAAACAGCAAGGACCTAACAGAAGCAGAAGATATTAAGAAGAGGTGTCAAGAATTCAGAGAAGAACTATACAAAAAAGATCTTAATGACCCAGATAACCACAATGGTATAGTCACCAACCTAGAGCCAGGCTCCCTGGTATGTGAAGTCAATCGGGCCTTAGGAAGCATCACTACAAACAAAGCTAGTGGAGATGATGGACTTCCAACTGAGATATTTCAAATCCTAAAAGATGATGCTGTTAAAGTATTGCACTCAATATGCTAGCAAATTTGGAAAACTCAGCAATGGTCACGGACCCAGAAAAGGTCAGTTTTCCTTTCAATCCCAAAGAAGTCTAATGCTAAAGAAAGTTCAAACTACAGCACAACTGTGCTCATTTCACATGTTATCAAGGTAATACTCAAAATCCTTCAAGCTAGGCTTCAACACAATGGAGAAGGTACATGAACCAAGAAATTTCCAGATGTACAAGTTGGATTTAGAAAAGGCAGAGGAACCAGAGATCAAATTGCCAACATCCACTGGATCATAGAAAAAGCAAGATAATTCCAGAAAAACATCGAATTTTGCTTCATTGACTACACTAGAGCCTTTGACTGTGTGGATCACAACAAACTGTGGAAAATTCTTAAAGAGATGGGACTACCAGACTACCTTACCTGCCTATATGCAGGTCAAGAAGCAATAGTTAGAACCAGACATGGAACAATGAACTGGCTCAAAATTGGGAAAGGAGTATGTGAACACTGTATATTGTCATCTTGTTTATTTAACCTATATGCAGAGTACCTCAGGAAAAATACCAGGTTGGATGAATCACTAGCAGGAATCAAGATTGCTGGCAGAAATATCAACAACCTCAGATGTGCAGATGATACCACTCTAATGGCAGAAAGCAAAGAGGAACTAAAGAGCATCTTGATGAAGGTGAAAGAGGAGAGTTAAAAGCTAACTTAAAACTCAACTTTCAAAACTAAGATCGTGGCATCTGGTCCCATCATTTCATGGCAAATAAAAAGGGAAAAAGTGGAAGCAATGACAGATTTTATTTTCTTGGGCTCCAAAATCACTATGGACAGTGACTGCAGCCACCAAATTAAAACACACTTGTTCCTTGCAAGAATAGCTATGAAAAATCTAAACAGCATATTAAAAAGCAGAGACATCACTTTGCCGACAAAGTCCGTAAAGTCAAAGCTATGGTTTTTCCTGTAGTCATGTATGGATATGAGAGTTTGGCCATAAAGAAGGCTGAGTGCAGAAGAATTGATATTTTCGAACTCTAATGCTAGAGAAGACTCTTGAGAGTCCCTTGGAAAGCAAGGAAATCAGTCAATCCTAAAGGAAATCAACTCTGAGTATTCATTGGAAGGACT
>NW_011495021.1:4953206-4982107 GCF_000754665.1 Bison bison bison
ACTGCTGCTGCTGCTGCTGCTGCTGCTGCTAAGTCACTTCAGTTGTGTCCGACTCTGTGTGACCCCATAGACAGCAGCCCAACAGGCTCCCCCGTCCATAGGATTCTCCAGGCAAGAACACTGGAGTGGGTTGCCATTTCCTTCTCCAATGCATGCAAGGGAAAAGTGAAAGTGAAGTTGCTCAGTAGTGTCCGACCTTCAGCGACCCCATGGACTGCAGCTTTCCAGGTTCCTCCGTCCACGGGATTTTCCAGGCAAGAGTACTGGAGTGGGGTGCCATTGCCTTCTGATACGAAGAACTGACTCATTAGAAAAGGGCTTCATGCTGGGAAAGATTGAGGGCAAGAGGAGAAGGGGAGGACAGAGGATGAGATGGTTGGATGGCATCATTGACTCAATGGAAATGAGTTTGCACAAACTCCAGCAGATAGAGTAAGACAGGGAAGAGTGTCATAAAGAAGCGGACATGACTCAGCAACTATAAAAACAATACACTGACCAAATCCTTCATGGTGATGTCCGCCCCTGTTGACTAGCAGTAACTTTCATAAGACTAGCAGAAACCTTCTGCAAGGTTCATGTCCCCCTTCACCAAAACCACATATATTCTGACCTTCCCCCCTACCTCTTCAGACCAGTTTCTCAGAGCTATCTGGGGTGCTGTCTTCCAGGCTATAGCCCTGATTTTGCCCCAGATAAAACTTGACTCACAACTCTCACACTGTGCAATTTTTTTAAGTCAACACACTGCCTTTAATAAATCCTCATGATTAAAAGGGCCAGTTGAATCATGAAAAAATGATACCTTTACCAAGTAATGCTGATAATACCATGCCTCCTTTTCCTTAGAGGGATCATCTTAGCACTTAAAAAAAAGCTGAAAGCACATGGATATGTATATATATTCTCATGGTTGGATGAGACCCTGAATAAATTAGATTATGTTTGATAGGAACTTAAATTTTAAGATTGTGATAAATTTTAAGGTTGTGATAGATCCTCATGTGCATAGAAACGGTGCTATAACTGAATAATCCAAGGATAAAACCAGAGAAAATACTTTTCTTCATATAGTAATTAACTCACATGGACCTGCAATGTCTCTGCCTAAACCGATATGCCTAAAAAAATAAATAAATAAATAGATCCAGTGACATTAGAAAGTATGTTAAGAATTTTCAATAGAGTACTACTTTATACAAAAGCTATTCTTCTGTGTGTGTGTGTGTGTGTGTGTGTGTGTGTGTTTAGTCACTCAGTCATGTCTGACTCTACGTGACCCCATGGACTGTAGCTCCCCAAGCTCCTCTATCCATGGAATTTTTCCAGGCAGGAAAACTGGAGTGGGTCACCATTTCCTACTCCAAGGAATCTTTCTGACTCAGGGCAATATAAATTCTCTCAGAGAGTAAAAGGGATGGAAGGTTTTTCTGACTCCTCCAGAATAGCTTCACTGACCTATTGTTTTTCAGTCTGTACATCTAGCCAACTCTTTACCAAACAACCAGAATGATACAGCAAGCTGTTAGAGCTGGTGAAAGGAATATTGAAACTCTTAACCTTCTTAGTATTTGTAAATTGTATACTTGTGTTATTCACTGGGAGCTTTAGTAAAAGAAAAGAATCACTTCCTTTGTGAGGTAGTTCACAGTTCTTTAAAAACACTCAAATTATCTCAAAGACTTGTTAAATTTCTGCAGTAAATGTGTTTTAGCAATAGCTGAATATAAATAGGACTTCCTTTAACACTAGCATTTTTCAGTAACTGAAGTCAAGTCTCTGTAAGGCAAAACATGTCAGCCTTCCAGTTCAAAGTGTCTCCAAAAACAAATCCTGTAGAGTTAAGGGTCAAAATCTCAATAGAAACATGTATATATTTCCATTTCTATCATGAATTAGAATTAATGATGTCCAGTAAATCTATATGCAGACTCACTACAATAAGACTATGCTGCTAAGTCGCTTCAGTCGTGTCAGATTCTGTACGACCCCACAGACGGCAGCCCACCAGGCTCCCCTGTCCCTGGGATTCTCCAGGCAAGAACACTGGAGTGGGTTACCATTTCCTTCTCCAATGCATGAAAGTGAAAGTGAAAGTGAAGTCACTCAGTCGTGTCTGACTCTTAGCGACCCCATGGACTGCAGCCTACCAGGCTCCTCTGTCCATGGGATTTTCCAGGCAAGGGTACTGGAGTGGGGTGCCATTGCCTTCTCCCATGATAAGACTATAGCTGTGTTAAAAAATGCATTTATATACTTGAATACTAAGGTTTCTCAGAAACAGGTGAGCCATGAGGTTGGAATTTACCTCACAATAATTTTTCAGATACTCAGAACTTACCTTTTTGCTGCTAATTTTTCTTTCCCCTGAGTCTTTTTTTATAAAAATAAATATAGAGCTTTACTTTCCCTTCTATATTGCATAAAAGACATATACTATTAGTTATCTATTGCTACATAACCTAGTGCTATAAAACTTCACAATATGAAATAATATACATCTCACAGTCTCTGTGGGACCAGAATTCAGAAAAGGCATCACTAAGTGGATCCTCTGGTCCAGGGTTTGTCATGAGACTGCAATCACAGTGTTAGCCCACATGCTGGGCTGCAATCAAAAGGGAGCTCGGCTGAAGTCATCCCAGTGTTCAGGTGAAACAGGATCTACTAACTCACTCAGTGCCGGTGGCGTGATTAGGTTTCTCCCAAGCTACTGAATTGACTGCCTCACATTATTGAAGGCTGTTCACCAGAGGCAGCCCAGATAGCTCTCTGCATCAAAACTAGCAGGTGCGGAGATCCAGGGAGACAGGATACCAGCAAGACAGAAGTCACAGCATTTTATGACAACATTCCCTCACTGTTGCTGTAAATGACCCTTGAGAAGCAAATCACAGTCTAGCTACACTCAAGGGGAGGGCTAGAATACCAGGAAGTAGGGGTCACTGGAAAACATATCAGAAGCTGCTGACACAACTATAATTATACTCTTTTTACACCTTTTTTTAACACAAAAATAAATTGCAGAAATTATTTGCTTTCAGTATAAAAAGCCTTTTTCATGGTCACATAGTACTTTACTAGTTGCTGTATCATATTCAACCAACTTTTTGTAGCTGGGCATTTAGGTTATTTCCCACATTTTACTATTACACTTACACAATCAATAGTGTCTTCTATAGTTTAAATTCATATTTGTATAGATGTATCTTCAAAGTAAATCTCTAGATATGATCATAGGTAAATGCATGTTTAACTTTATTAGATATTACAAAATTCCCCTCTGTAGGGATTATAATATTTTGCCTTCACATCAATAGGACAATATATGTCTCTCCACAACCTTACCAAATTATATTGTCAAGCCCTTGTGTTTTTGCTAGTCTTTCAATCATTCCATATATTTGAGCTACTAGATATCTTTTTTTCTGTGAACTATTTATATCTTTTTTTCTCTCAGGTTTTGGCCTTTTATCCTCTTTTTATGATCCCTCTTATATATTAAGAAAATCAGTTCACTGTCTATTATATGTTGCAGATATTTTCTCCCAATTGGTCATTTGTCTTTTGACTTTGCTGATAATTTTTTCCCCATGCAAAAGTTTCATGTGGTCAAATTTACCAATCTTTAATTTTATTACCTCTGAACTTTAAGTCATAAACAGAAAAGTTCTCCCACACCAGAATTATAAGAAAATGCACTGATATTGTCTCCTAGAACACAAATAGTTTCATTTTTTAATATTTAAATCTCTTATCCATTTGCAGTTTATTCTAGTGTTTTTATGAAAAGCACAGATCCAATTTTATCATTTTTGAAATGGCCAGTCTGTTTTCTCAACACCGTTTATTTTAAAAGTCTATCTTTTCCACAGAGAATTTAGATGTCATCTTTACTAGGTAACAAATTTCAACATGCGTTAGATCTATTCTTGGAATTTCCGTTCTTTCCATTAGACTTTCTAATCAAGCCCTAGTACCACACTGCTTCCCTGGGGGCTCAGCTGGTAAAGAATCTGCCTGCAATGTGGGAAATCTGGGTTTAATTCCTGGGTTGGGGAGATCCCCTGGAGAAGGGAATGGAGAATTCCATGGACTGTACAGTCCATGGGGTTGCAAAAACCTGGACATGACTGAATGACTTTCACTAGAGTACCACAATAGTTTAATTGTAGCAGTTTTATAGTATGTTTTAATATCCCCCCCATTACTGTTTTTTTAGAGCTTTTCTAGTTTCTTCTTCATGATTTTTTTTATATCAACTTTATTACCAACTTGTCTAACTCCAAAAGAAAAAGAAACTTGTTGACCTTGTTATTGGGATCATGCTGAATTGACATCCCTATAAGGTGGAGTTTGCCCATCTCAGAACAGAGCACGTCATTTCACTGTTCAAGCATTCAAAGTCCTTCTCATACAGCCCTTTCACGTTTCTTAAGGTCATTCCTACTTCACGCTGCATTGCACACAGGCTCCCCTCTTTCATCAAACCTTCTAACCAAAACACATAAACTGTTGTTTTTTGTACCTTAAGTTTACATCTTATTACAATGTTATCAGTATATCCCAAACCGCATAAGCACATTGTGCCTCCATAATCAGAGTAAATGGGAATTTGAGAGATTTCAAGGTCACCCACAATTTATTACCTAACCTAATGAAATTCTAGTAGCTTTTAAAATCCTGGTTAAAGAATTTATTACTGCTGGTTTTAAGGGTGAAGAAAATTTAATGATTACAATGTTTTGAAATGTTCCAGTTAAAACATAAAGAGTAAGGGAAATACTGGTTTTATTACACAGCTTAAATCAGCTTTTAAACTGATTTAGAACCAAAATGAATGAATGTTCACGCTTCAGATAGTGCAATGCCAAGATTACTACTACCTCAGATACCATATTAAAAAAAATTAAAGTTCACACTTACTGAGTGAACAAACAGATGGATAAATACTAACAGGCACTAGGCCACATTTATCCATTGGAATAATGAATGCCACCTCATTTTCATTTGATCAAGAAGAAAAATCTAAGCAGTTTCGATCTACAAACATCAATATTTCTTACTGATAAATGAAATAAAATCAGAAAAGCAAACAACTTTTATTGATGGTTTTCCCTTTAACTACTAAATCTGCTTTCTGACAGGCAATGAAATAATAACACATAATATCAGAATCAAATTTTGTAATCACCAACAGGAACTCTCTGGAACCTAAATGAAGATGAAGCCCCCACACATGGGATGTACTTGAAATTTTAACCAGTAAAATGAGGTCATCTCAAATAGCTATTTTTAGCCTAAACACATAAGCCAAAGAACACTAAATACAAATCAATTAAGTTGTCAGAAAATCTCTTCAACTCCAGCCCTTTAATGTGAAAACTATGCCACGCAAAATTGCTAAGGTTAAAACTGCAACACCATTTTAGAAAGGATTTAATTTTTTTAATGCACACAGAAAGGAAAACTTTCAGTTGAAGTAAATGTCCTTGAGTTCTTTATGTAAACAAATTTTGAATGTCGTAATGAGAAAGAACCTACTGGATTCTGTATTAGAACTATAGCTCACCGAAGGCAATAGCACCCCACTTCAGTACTCTTACCTGGAAAATCCCATGGACGGAGGAGCCTGGTAGGCTGCAGTCCACGGGGTCTCGAAGAGTCGGACACGACTGAGCGACTTCACTTTCACTTTTCACTTTCATGCATTGGAGGAGGAAATGGCAACCCACTCCAGTGTTCTTGCCTGGAGAATCCCAGGGACGGCGGGGCCTGGTGGGCTGCCGTCTATGGGGTCACACAGAGTCGGACACGACTAAAGCGACTTAGCAGCAGCAGCAGCAACATTAAAATAATCAAATTGCAAAGATGCCTTCCCCCTCACCTAATTCTACATTCACCTTTCACTTTATATTCAACAGTCAATCCCAAGGCATTTCACCCCATCTTCCTGAAAAGCACTTTAATATTCCTTTCCTTCTGTAATAATAACTTAATAAGAGTGTGTAATTTTGCCTCACTTTTCTTTCTTTGAGAGTTTTTTTAGGGAATAACAATAAGTGAAGCTTTTGATATTTAGTAGAATTTGGCCACAGCTTTATTAAACTTCACTGAACTCCATCAAGTTCATTTTTATATAAGGCTGAATATCTTAACAACTCAAAAACCAATTCAAACCATTCGTGAGGCTATACAGTTCCAGTGGGTTTAAGTGTAGTCTTTAGAACAGACCAGAATCAGAAAATATTAGTTACGTAAAATTTTTAAAAGATTCTATAAAACCACAAAAAAATTGAACTATAAATACTATTAAGAACACATGATATTTAAAAGGTAAAGAGAAACTGACTGATAGCATGCCAGTTCAAGATAAAGCTTCCAATCTGTTCTCTTTCACAGCCAAACAAACCTATCTCCATTATGGAAGATCCATCATTCCAAAATTTCAAACAGCCCTTTTTCCCCCTAATCAGAAGTGTGTACAACAGTGAAAAACATATCTGACAAAACAGGCCTCTTGTCATTTATTGCTGTTTACCCTTGAATGCATTTCACAGCTTGAATAAGTCTTTGTTTTACCAACTCTAACCCAACAAAAAAAGCTCACTTGTCAACCTACATAGAAAATAACTCAAATTGTTTCTTTACAACTCGAGATTATAGAGTGGTGGTAACCCTTTCATCCAGAGTACCTCAGCAATGCCAATTTATTTCTGACTTTCACATTTTAAAGCATCCAAATCAGATGGTTTGGTAACTCTCAAATAAAATTTTCTAGTAAGCATTTAAAAAATAAGAGTCAAAAAGTGGTTCTTTGTCACCAAGGTCATGCAGAAAAATGTAGGAGTAACCAACTGCTCAATGAGTAAGTGCATTTACATTAAAGGTTAATATATTCAGTCTTTCAGTTCAAGAATAAACCATCTGGTTTCAAACGCAGAGTTGAAATGAGTCTATAAAAAGGTAAGAATTCTTGAAAACAGTTCAGAAATATATATCCTGTAACTTCAAATATTCACTACTTCTTTTAAAAAAAAAAATTATGATTTATATTCAAACCTACCAAATGAACATCTGCCCTCTACACATCACTGACACACAGGTGAGTAGGGTATTACTATCTCTAGACTTCAATCTACCAAGAGTTGTCATTTTAACATGTCACTACAGCAGTCAGGTAGACCTATGCCTGACCTATGCAAATATATTCTTCATCTATCATCTTCCCTCTATCCCTGGGCATCTCCCTCTCCATCTTGTGGGCACAGGGCCATGCAGGGCTGTGGCCGGAGACGTAGGAACCAGTGGCCTCATCTTCATGACACCCCTGAGAAGCATTGCCATTTTTTGATTTCTCAGCAATCACTTGCTACCCCTCCAATACCTCTGTTAGAGTGTCTACCAAATGGAATAAACCACTTTCAGAACCTTGTGGAAACTCACCAAATAACTTCAAACAAGGTCCAAAATTAAACATTAAACCACAATCCTTTGGTGCCCCAAAGTCCTTTGTATCAGTTATCTATTGCAATTTAGCAAACCACCCCAAAACTTAGGCCTCAAAATAGCAATTTATGGCATCTCACAATTCTGAAGTTACTTCTTCTATTCCATATGGTGTTGGTTAGGGTCCCTCCCACAGCTACATTTATTTGGTAGCTGAGCAGGAACTGGATCATCCAAGAAAACCTCATTCGTATAGCTAGGAATTGGTCCTGACTGTCAGCTGGACAACTCAGTTTTTCTTCATGTGGTATCTTTGTCCATATGGTGACTCATCTTCCAGGGCCTCTCCACCTTGGTTCTTCTCACTGGCAGGATGGCCTGGATTTCCCTATATTGTGGCAGCTGGAATCCAAAAAGAGCAAGAGCAAAACTGCCACTCCCTCAAAACTAGGCCCAGAGCTGGCTCAGCATCACTTTTTTGTCTTTAGTATTCTACTGGTTAGAACAAGTCACAAGGCCAGCCCAACTCAAGATGGGTGGGGTGTTTGGGAGATAGGCTGCAACTCTGGTAGGAGTGGAATGCATACACAGGAAAAGGAGGAATTGTTGTGCAGCTATTTGGGGAGACTATCTACCACATCTTAAGCACAATTTGCATGAAAATACCTCTAAAGAAGAGGAAAAGGGGTCCTTAAATAATAGGGCAACATATGCTCACTTGACTCTTTGCTTGTACAGGAAACACATTAAATGACACAAGGAAGAAATGTCAAGAAAAGTCTACTTTTACTGGAGTGGGTAGCCATTCCCTTCTCCAGGAGATCTTCTCGACCCAGGGATCGAACCTGGGCCTCCTGCATTGCAGGCGGACTCTTTACCATCTGAGCCACCAGAGAAGCCCATGATATTTAAAAATCAGGACAGTGTGACATGCTTCTTTTATTCTTAATATTACTCAGTTCCATGATTACTAAAAATTGCTAAAAAAAAAAAAAATACCACCGCATTAACTAATGAGAGCTACATGGCTCTACCAGACCTCTCCCAGCGTGGCTTGCTTTCAATGGCAGTCAGTCATATTCTGTTGCAGTAAACACAGAGGTCCAGAAATTAGAACAGTCCTATGAAAGGGAGTCAGAGCACCTTTCCCAAAACCACAAATTAGATAGGAGCATCTATTACTACATCAGTAGCCATGTTAATATTTAGTTAATACTTACACTGTTTTCATCCTTCAGTAATTACTTGAGCCTTGCCAGGCTGTAGTCATGTTTGGAAAGAAAACAATACTGTGGTATCAATTCCTACTTCTGAGTGCCATTTCAAAATTACACCCAAAGTATGAAATTATTGGGCTTCCCAGGTGGTGCTAGTGGCAAAAAACCCCCCCTGCCAATGCAGGAGACGTAAGAGTCATCAGCTGATCCCTGGGTTGGGAAGATCCCCTGGAGGAGGAAATAGCAACCCACTCTAGTATTCTTGCCTGGAGAATCCCATGGATAGAGGAGTCTGATGGGCTACAGTCCATGGGGTCACAAAGAATCAAAGTGAAGTGACTTATTGCTTCCCCCAATAACCCCCTTTCTGATGGCCAGGAGATAGAAGGAAAATTGAAATTAAAAAAAATTGAAAACTGAAATAAAAAAGGAGAGCTCCCTAGAAGAAGAATAAGAAGTTATGTGCTTTCCTATACACAAAAGCCTCAGCTAGCCTCAATGGCCTTTCTCTTCAAAAGAGTCAACAGTAATTGGACTATGGTGAGTTATTTTTTGGAAATCATATGGAGTGATGGAAATGCCATCAAATGAGACAGAGAAGACTGGAGCAGAAGCAGGTTTGGAAGGAAAGAGTTTTGAACATGTTTAATCTGAGATGCTTGTTAGACATCTAAGTGGAGAAGTAAAGTCAGCTGTTAAATACTGATGTCAGTAGCTCAGGCTCTGGGCTGGAGATATAAATTTGGAATTTGTTGGCACCTACTCGGAGAAGGCAATGGCACCCCACTCCAGTACTCTTGCCTGGAAAATCCCATGGACGGAGGAGCCTGGTAGGCTGCAGTCCATGGGGTCATGAAGAGTCGGACACAACTGAGTGATTTCACTTTCACTTTTCACTTTCATGTATTGGAGGAGGAAATGGTAACCCACTCCAGTGTTCTTGCCTGGAGAATCCTAGGGACAGGGGAGCTTGGTGGGCTGCCATCTATGGGGTTGCACAGAGTCAGACACGACTGATGCGACTTAGCAGCAGCAGCAGCACTTGGTATATCAGCTATGAGAATGGATACAACCACCAAGGGAGTGAGTGTGTTGGAATACTTCAGCAATCGGAGGGAAGGGAGAAAAAGGAGCAACAGTTAATGAGACTGAGAACTGGCCATTGTGCCCAGATGAAAACCACAGAACCATGTGAAGAAAGGGCATCAAGGAAGGGGGGTGAGCACTCATGTCATATGCCCTCAAAGGTCACGTGAGACGAAGACTGAGAAATGACCATTAAAAGCAAAGCAAAAAACGGAACGCATTATTTCACAAGCACAATGTCAAACTGCCCTGTGAGACAGCATGTAATCATGCTCTAATAACCACATAAATTTAAATTTTCTAGTCCCGTACTCTTCTACTTAAGTTTAAAGGAAAAACTATTAAGTAAACTGGTTTTCTGTCAGACATAAGTAAAAACTTTATTTTTTGATTCCCAAAATCAACATGGCATGACCATATGCCTTATGCTTAGTTACCTCAATAACAGCATTTCCAGCAGTGCAGGACACAGCCTGTTGTTAAGATCATACCCGAGGCACCAGTGCCATCTGTTTGAAGTCTCCTGTTCCCGTCTTCCTTATCTACAGAAAATAATCTGAACAAAAGAAAAAATATCAAAGATAATACAAGTCAAAAGCTCACCATAAACTGTAAGAGCAACACTTACAGTTTGCAACATCCCAAAGATTAAGATAAAAGTTTCACTGAGGAAAAAACTTAACTGTCTTGAGTTCTTATGTTTAAGTATCTTTTTCCCCCAATCATATAACAAGGCAAATATGAAGATCTTGCATAAGGAATCAGACACTCTCAGGAAAGAACTTTACCCACTGTCTGACACCTATGTGTTACATAGGGCAAGTAAACAGCATAAATGCTAAGAATGTTACTGTTACATTAACAGGGCTTCGAGGATGCTGGACTCTTAAAATGCTATAGTAACTCATTTTTCTCAGAAGAGGGAAAAAAAAGGAAGAGATCAAAATAATAAACTCCCTAGATCACCCCACTCCAGTACTCTTGCCTGGAAAACCCCATAGACGGAGGAGCCTGGTAGGCTGCAGTCCATGGGGTCTCGAAGAGTCGGACACGACTGAGAGACTTCACTTTGACTTTTCCCTTTCATGCATTGGAGAAGGAAATGGCAACCCACTCCAGTGTTCTTGCCTGGAGAATCCCAGGGACGGGGAAGCCTGTTGGGCTGCTGTCTATGGGGTCACACAGAGTCAGACACGACTGAAGCGACTTAGCAGCAGCAGCAGCAGCAGCATTTCATCACATTTCCCTTGATGCCATGATTTCCTTCAAGTCCATGACACTATTATCTTGTCATCCATCTTCCAGTTACAAGAATAAAAGTGTTTATTACTCTGCACATTAGCTATATTTCTAATGAAGCAGTGCACAAATAGAACTGTATTTTCCTTATGATTGAGATTATGATTTCAGAGTGCTGAAGGAAGACATACTTTAATATTATTTTCCAGGATGAAATGCACTCACTCAACAATGAGATATGCATGGAACGCTAGTTCATGGGAGACAGCACCGCAGGCATTGTGATTTCAAACCACAGCTCCTGCTACGAGGAGGTGTGACCCTTGCGCAGCCAGGACCTAAAACACACGGACCTAAAAGGCAACAACAAAGAGCTGGGCAACAGGAGCAGCAAGTGAGTGATACAGAAAACAAGTGTTATGGAACCTGAACTGCAAAAGACGACTCCCAAGAGATGTGGTCTAGACAGTCTCCAAAAGCCAATGAGTCTCTCCCAGGGCTTTTCAGAAGGAGTAGGAACTGAACCTAGAGGCAAGAGACAAGACATGGCACAGACAAAGACTCAGAGGCGAGGTGATTCTGGGTTGGTGACTAGACATGACCAGTTGAAGTGGAAAATTCAAATTAGAAAGTTGAAAAGAGAGGGGAACAAATGGCCGTATGCTAAGAACAGCACCACTGCTCTTCTCTCCCTCTCATTTCTTGCCTCTTCTCCCTGTACCCCACGCCACCCTCTGCCTGGCTTTGGATTAACCATGACCTCTAGAGTCAGAGAAACTTGAATCCCAACTACACTTCTCAGTACCTGTACAACCTGAGAAAGTTATTTAACTATCGGAGCCTCAATTTTCTTATATGTGAATAATGATAAGTATATCTATTTTAAAAGTCTTATAGTTTTTATATTTATATGTATAGTAATAATAATATCTAGTACTGTGTTAGATACCATGGTCAGATCACGGTCAGATCATTTGCAGTGTCTCGTTTAGACCTGAGTTAAGCCTCAGCTGCCCTCAGGGTTCATATTATTTCCTTTGTGCACTAAGAAAATTGATAATCAGGTCAAATTACTTGTCCCAAACCATAAAGACAAAAATTGGCAAAGCAAGAAAGGATCAGAGGTGCTGCTGACCCGAAGTCTTCATTCTTAGCTACTCTGATACAAGAGAGATAATAAATGCAAGACAGGAAATGGCAACCCACTCCAGTATTCTTGCATGGAGAATCCCATGGACGGAGGAGCCTAGTGGGCTACAGTCCACAGTGTCGCAAAGAGTTGGACACGACTGAGTGACTTCACTTTCACTTTTCACTTTCACTTTTCACTGTCCAAAATTCTATGAGATATTTTGTATCTGTTATTCTTGTTTTTCTTGCTATTATCATTATTATTATTATTATAGATGAGAAAACTGAAATCCAGAGATTTTTATTTAACTTTCCACATGTGATATTGCAGGCAGCTCACAGCAAAAATAGACTAGAGTCTGATTAGCAAAGTTCTTAGATTTCAAGTTTAAAAGTTTGTTCATTTTTCTCCATTAATAGAGCACCATTGCAGTTTGCTTAATGTGGGAATAGAATAATAAAGGCATTCTTTTAGCAGGGTCAATCTGATCCCTAACAGAATCAAAATGTTCTGTCTTTGGAAAGACACAAATGACTATTATCACTTTGTTGTATATTTTGAACATAGTTCTTCCCTCTTGTCTTGACTAGAAGTTTCTTAAGAGGAAAATTTATTTCCTATATATCTTTATATATCCAGAGCTTAGCATAAATTTATGTACCTTAGTGCAGATGCAGAAGCATTTAATTGCAAAAAGAATGGGTGAATGAAATGAATATATTAAGTTCAAATGGAAGCACTTTTAGGAGTCCACATGGCAGCTAAAGGGATTTATGAACCTCACTGAAATGTATTTAAAATGTAGACTGTACATACTTAAGTGCATTTTCAAGAAAAAAGCTACACACTTTTTGTCAGATTTTCAGAAAATTCCAGGACCTCATAAACATTAAATACCATTAGACTCAGGTAGGAAGACCAGTTAAAAGCAATTGAATTTGTTCAGGAAAAGAAAAGGAAAATAGTGATGTTGCAATAGATATGGAAAGAATAACACAGTTAATGACATTCCATAAATAAATCTACAGATTTTGACACCAAAAACCAGAGGTCACATGGAAATAGAAAATAGACTTGTGCTTGCCAAGAGAGAAGGGGGTTGAGGGAAGGAGGGTTTGGGAGTTTGGGATTAGCAGCTATATTAATAAACTATTATATATAGGATTGATAAACAGTAAGGTATTACTGTATAGCACAGGAAGCTATATGCAATATTCTGTGATAAACATAATGGAAAAGAATATATATGTATAATGGAGTCACTTTGCTGTACAGCAGAAATTAACACAATAATGTAAGTCAACTATACTTCCATAAAACTAAAAAAATAAAACAGTAGTCTTTGGGCCTAGCATAATAATACTGTGTGGTGTCATTGTAATGGCTATTTCCAAGGAGAGATGGCAGAGATATAACTTTTCCAGCTACCTGACTTCTTTCATAAATGCTAGAAAGTCTTTAGAAATTAAAAATGCATAGATCACATTCTTACAATCCTATAGTGAAAGCAGACACTCTTTTTGCAAGTTGACAGTCTACAAATGTTTATTGAATTCTGATATATGTGAAGAAATTGAAATTAGAGACACAGAGATAAGGAGTAGCAATTGTGTCCCTTTTTGCTTGAAAACTGGAGAAATCTTGTTTAATGAGAAGAAGAAGCCCAGAGATTTTTAAAGTATACTTAATGAATCACTAACATGATATGGATTGAACCATAGACAATGGCCTCTTTAGTAAGACTGAGAGTGTATATTTGTCTCTAGGCATTGTGAGATTGAAATAAATCAAACTACACTCTTGCTCTTATTTCCCTTCTGTTTTCAGTATTTTAGATGAATTATATTAAGCTTTAAAAAGCATAAGTTTTCAATAAATATGCAAAGAGAGGGCTCCAAAGAAGAGGCCAAAAGAAGATACCCCATTGTTCATTGTAGCACTATTTACAATAGCTAGAACTTGCAAGCAACTTAGATGTCCATTGACAGATGAATGGATAAAGAAGTTGTGGTATATATACACAATGGAATATTACTTAGCCATAAAAAGGAATGCATTTGAGTCAGTTCTGATGAGGTGGATGATCCTAGAACCTATTATACAGAGTGAAGAGAGTCAGAAAGAGAAAGATACCGTATTCTAATGTATATATGTGAAATCTAGAAAAATGGTACTGAAGAATTTATTTACAGGGCAGCAATGGAGAAACACATTTGACTGACTCAAATGTGTTCCTTTTTATGGCTAAGTGATATTGCATTGTGTATATATACCACAACTTCTTTATCCATTCACCTGTCAATAGACTTCCCTGGTGGCTCAGATGGTAAAGCGTCTGCCTACAATGCAGGAGACCCAGGTTTGATCCCTGGGTCGGGAAGATCCCCTGGAGAAGGAAATGGCAACCCACTCCAGTATTCTTGCCTGGAGAATCTCATGGATAGAGGAGCCTGGTGGGCTGCAGTTCATGGGGTCACAAAGAATCGGACAAAACTGAGCAACTTCACTTTTAATGGAGAAACAGACATAGAGAATAGACTTATGGATATGAGGAGAGAGGAGGGGAGGGTGAGATATATGGAAAGAGTAATATGTAAACTTAAATTACCATATGTAAAATAGATAGGCAACAGGAATTTGCTGTATGACTGAAGAAACTCAAACAGGGGCTCTATATCAACCTGGAGGGGTGGGATGGAGAGGGAGGTGGGAGGGAAGTTCAAAAGGAAGGGGATATATGCATACTTATGGCTGATTCATGTTGAGGTTTGACAGAAAAACAACAAAATTCTGTAAAGCAATTATCCTTGTAAGGTCTGTAAGAATTTCAAGCCATAGCATTTCTACTAATAGATATACACTGCTATCTTTTCACTGCTCTCTCTCTAGGTGACTGCCAGTATAGCTGGACATCAGCTAGTTTTAAATTAACTGATTCAAGTTTTCTGAAAATGACCATGCATGTTGAATGTATGTGAAAGAAATTATTCAAACTCAATGACAAATGAAAATTTATAAAAATATTTAACATCTTTGCTAACTGAAAAGAATGAAAATTGAAGACAGTGTGCAGGGACAATCATAAACTTGCTCTACTCTTGAGCCAGAAGCAGCCACTAGTGTCTGAGAGTGTTGCTTCTGCAAATAATAAGAACTAAATGTGCCTCTAGAGAAAAGATGTGACAAAGTTAGCGTCATTGCTGGAAGTCAGAGGCTGGACTGTTATAACTCCTACAACTTGTTCTTGAGGTGGGTCTAGCTTTATAAGATGCTCCAGATAGAGGGAGGCAAGAGAAGAACAGCAGAGCGTCATCAGTGTCAAGCAAGGCCTCTCTAGGATCAGCGGCATGATCTGCACTGTTGCTACTACAGTGACAAGCAGTACCAATAAGAGACTTGGATCTGGGCTGGGACACCAATGGCTAGGAGGAAACAACTGCAAAAATAAGACTATGAAGGATGATCCAGAAGCAGAGGCACAGGAAAAAAATAAATGCAAAAGTCTCCCACAAAGGTGATCTTACCATATCACTTTTGCAATTTTATTGCATGTTACTAGCCAGAGAGGGGGACAAAACATCTAAAGGAGTATAACCAAGCTAGACCCAGTGGTTATTTCTAGAAATTTTGCTTTCTATTACATACTCCTTTTATGCATTTTTATAAGGAGCATATATTGATTTTTGTATCAGAAGAAATAAAGACATGTACTTTTATGCCTATAAAAAAACAACTTCTCTACCAAACAAAATTCCAGAACCCCATGAAGATGCTTAATGCCAAAAAAGTAAAAAATCAAGTGATAAATTCACTCAAAATTAATTTTATGAAATAGTGTGGTAAAAATTTTATTTTTTAATTATATATAGTTAAAGGTGTATTATAGAAAAGACTTTCAAATAAATATGTGTAGATTGCCCAAGGAGATGTATCAAAGAAAAACTTGCATGAAAAAAAAAATGAAGAGGAAATTATGAAACAAAAAGGCAAAAGCATTTGGACTCAAATACTGGCAAATTTCCCAGAATAATGCATGAAAAGAGAAAGGCATTTTTTAAGAGAAAGAATAGCCAAGAAACATGGAAAGACAAGAACCAGTCCTGGCCATGATACGTATTTCATAGCTGCTGTATTTAGGTATAATTTACATACAGTAAATTCAACCATGTTAAAGAAAAGAAAGAAAAGGAAAAGAAACATGGAAGATACATTGAGAATCACCAATATACATGTAAGAGGAGTTCCAGAAGAATGTAGGCTATAAGAGTAGAAATACTTGAAGAAGCCATAACTAAGAAATTTTCAAATGTGAAGCAGTACATATATCTTCAGATCAAAAATGCTCTGTTACTAAGCATAATAAATGAATTCACACCCTAATGCATTACAGGGAAAGTGAAATAACATCAGGAGTGAAAGTATGTCAAAAACATACCCAAGTAATACACTACACATTTTTTATCCACATTATTATTTGTATTTTAATATTTCACACATAGTATTTATTTATGTCTCTCCTCTTAATGCTCTTGTCTTTCTCTGATTTAACCTTCTGCATCATAACTTTTCAAGACGAAAAGTATCATTTACTTTAACGTGGGACAAAGATTATTATTTCATTAATGTTTTAGTCCATAAGGACAGAGACCATGTATTCTTTTTTGCAGTTGTAACTCCAGTACCTGGAAATGTCTTATACTTAGTTCTAGTGTTCAATAATGTTTAATAGCTAAAAGAGCAAATACTCTAAGAAATTAAGTGACTTCCCTACTTTGACTTCTAATAAATGATAGAGCTGAACAATTTGTTGTTGACTGTTAATTCATTTTGGTTTCACCACAGAGTCAAATACTTAAGTATTCTTTCTACATAGGCTACTGCCCATCCATTTCCTCTTCATCTATTTCTTGGCTGATGATTTCTTTCAGATCAATGTTCTAATTAACCCTGCTTTTTTTTTTAATCTACTCTTCTTTTTTGGCTCTTTCTTCTGTCATTCAACATGTTGTTATCAGTCACAAATGTATGTACTCCTCAAATTTATTGCATATATTTTTATATCTATATGCAAGTTATTGGGACAAATATACATCCGAAACAGATGAGTCAAGAAAAAATGATGATTTGAAGGGGTAAGTGCAACTCAACAAATATTTTTTAAGGCATATGGTCAAAGTAAGATGCTAGGTTCATCCCTCAAAGATATTACATAGTATATTAAAAAGCACATTATAAATACATATACATGATAGAGGGAGATTCTAGGAGAAACATGCTATAGCATTCTAAAAAGGAAAAACAATTTTAGGCTGACATCATGGAATAGGTGACTACTGTGAGGGCCTTGGAAAGACTAGCAGCATATTGACAGAAACAGATGAAAGTAGATAGAATTTCAGTCCAAGAAAAAGAATGAGCAAACAAATAGAAGCAGAAAAATATGCAACTGTTAAAATGCAGCCACCTCTTAACTTGGTCTTCATGATAGGGTGGGTACAGAAAAGTAACAACGGAGAAAATGTTGGAAATACGGCTTAAGGATATATAGAGCCTTGAATGTCTACTGAAGACCTTGTATATAATTTAGTAGGCAACAAGGAACCGTTAAAGATTAAAAAGAGAGAGAGAGGGAGAAAGTGTATCATGTCAAAGATATGCTTTTGGAGTTTGAATATGATGAGTTAGTACTTATCCCCATGAATTTAAGGTTTGGCAGAACATCTAGGGGGAAATGCACAGGTGAAAATGAAAGATGGCACTCAGGAGAGGAGCTGGAGCTAGAAACGATGATTAACATCTTGGGAGGGAATCGGGACAAAGACAAATGTAAAACACATTAGGCAGCTGTTCAAGGATCCAGTCAGTGAGCCTGGGGCAGTCAGCAACGAAGAGTGCTTCATTAAGTCAAGAGGAAACAAGGTTAAGAAAAAGACCCTGGATTTGGCCTTTAGAAGATATTCTTCAATGACAAATATCAGTACCAGTAGGATGGGTGAGAGCAGAAGCCTGAATGGTAGAGATAAACTGTAAAATAGGAGAAAGAGCTAATGTCCTATGGGAAAATCTGGTAGTAAAAGGTGTCCAGTATAAGAATTGGATGAGGTTTCTTAGGACAAAGGAATCCTGAGCATTATTTTGACGTAGCAGAAGAATTAGGGCATATCACAAACTCTCAAAATACTCATTTCTCCATCTTGTGATACTTATTTACTTCTCATTCCCCCATGTTAGACTGCAATTTAATCAAGTGTAGATGCTATGTCTTATTCACTGCTGTTTTCCCAGCAACCAACCCATTGCCTAACACACTGAAGACACTTAACACAAATATTTTAAGATTCAAGAAAAGATTTGAGGATGTTATGAGTGAAAATGAAACTGGTATAGCAAGTTCCTGGAGGATATGTGAAGGATTAGGATCAGCAATAGGAGGAAGGATTAAATGTGAGTGATAATAGTATTTATTATCTAATTATCCCCACTGGTTTAGTTGCAGAATTTAAAAAGTCATGTTATAAAATTTTTTATATAGAAAATAAATACTCATCTTATACAGGTAGTATATATTCCTTCCCAATATTCTCAGTTATATGTTTGTATCAGGAGTGTTTTGTTTTCAGCTTTGAAACACCCATTCAAAAAAGTTTGTGTGATCTTAAATAGTACTTTAAATAACAAACAGATAAGCTTGAAAGTTAAAGCAAGAAAGTTAACCCTGATTCAAGGAGAAAAAGCTGGGAAGTCTAAGAAATCTTTGATGAGCAGAAAGAAGAAAGTCACATAACACAGAAGATAAAACTCAGGAGAATATTCATCATTCCTCTTCTATCCTTGGGCTTCCCTGGTGGCTCAGACAGTAAAGAATCTACCTGCAAAGCGGGAGACCTGGGTTCAATCTCTGGGTTGGGAAGATCCCCTGGAGAAGGGAAAGGCTGCCCACTCCAGTATTGTGGCCTGGAGAACTCCATGGACTGTACAGTTTATGGGGTCGGAGGCGACTGAGCAACTGTCACTCTCACTTTCATACTATCCTCACTGCCTCCTTTGCTTGTTTGGTTGGTTGGTTTGGGGGTTTTGTTTTTGTCAAGTATTTCTAGCCCTGTGAAAATAAAGAAGCCAGGATATGGGTGTCTATATTTCAAATCCACTTGAGTTTCCAGATTGTTTTATGGTACCAGCTGGAAGCTGCATTTTAAGAATTTGAGAAAAAGAGGAATAAAGGCATGACTGTACCTGCCAGGAATCACCTTGGTCCCCAGGTAACCGCATGGTGAGAACCCTTCTCTTTGAGGATCTGGAGATAGTCTATCTTGGGTGTCCAACAGTTTTGTATGCAGTCAAAATGACTCAAGGTGGCAATGTTTTCTATTCCAATTGGTCCAAGTGAATAGATTTCAGCAAAATAATTTTTATATTAATATAAGATGCCTCTTGGTTTCCCTGGTAGCTCAGTTACTAAAGAATTATGCTGCAATGCAGGAGACCCCTGTTGGATTCCTGGTTTGGGAAGATCCCCTGGAGAAGGGATAGGCTACCCACTCCAGCATTCATGGGATTCCCTGGTGACTCAGACGGTAAAGAATTCACCAGCAATGCAGGAGACCTGGGTTTGATCCCTGGGTTGGGAAGATCCCCTGAAGGACAGCATAGCAAACCACTCTAGTATTCTTGCCTGGAGAATTCCATGGACAGAGGGGCTTGGTGGGCTATAGTCCATGGGGTCTCAGAATCTGACATGACTGAGAGACTAAGCACAGCACAGCACAGCACAGCAAGATGCCTCCAGCTTCAATTCCTAAAATTTCAAATGTGAATGGAATTGTGGGAGGTGGTAGCAATGAACAAAGAAAGCTGTAAGGAAGCAATGGTGTTTCTCCTGGTTTCCCAATTCAGTGAGGTACTCCACAAGAGGAAAGCAAATATGCCTACGCCCATGAGGTATGCTGTCACCTTCTGAACCCATTCAGCTGCAGCAACTGAATCTCAGATGGGAAGTGATTTGTCTGTACAGGCACACAGGGTGAGATAATCACAGTGCCAGGATCAGAATGTATCATCCCCCAATTTTCAGTCTGAGTCTTGAGCCATTACACTGTTATTATTTTACTCTCCAATTTATCCAGAGATATTTTTATTGTAGCTCCATTGTATTTCTGTTTAATGTTTCTCTTTCCACCCAAGCAGCCTGTCTTCTAAAACTTTGCTGGCCCTCACAATTATCTGTCTCTCCCAGTGTGAGGCCATCCTCTCCACAGCTCTCCCAGCGGGCTAGGTGAGTCATAACTCTGTAGGGATTTTCAGGTTTTGAAGAAGAAGGTGATTTCTCATGCAAAGGCAAATCATTACATTGGTTTCATACATCCCTGGAGCACTAATCACCTTAGAGTTCTGGTCCCAGAAGAACAGATGTGTTCTCTAGTCTTAAAACCAAAATTACTCTTTGGGTAACTTTTAATGCTCTTGAAGAAACAAAGCTCCATAAGAGAGAGAAAGACAAAATAATACGCCAACTACCACAGAAATTTTCAACAGTCAGTATGAAATTTGTTTTTTTCTTCTTTTCATTTCATCAAATACTCTGCAAACACTAATAATTGTCCCTCATTCTATCTCTGAAAATAAATTCTTTTCATAAGAGAAAAAAATACTAAAAGAGGGAGCATGCTTTGATATGATTTATTCAAGCCAGATCATTTGCACATCAGCATACCAAACTCCTTTTGCATATCAGAACACAGAATCATAAATCAAAACTGCCACATGAGGCTCTGGAAAGTGATCTAGTCCAACTCACTACCTTCAGGGACAGGAGAATTCTCAAATTGCCTCAGCTATAAGAGGTTTTTAATGACCTTTAAAGAAAAAGATACCTTCCTTCTTTCTAATATTTAACAGTGCTGAGATGGGAGGAAGGACCTCCTTTACATCCAACCAAAATGGCTTAAGGAACAACAGTAAAATAGCATAAGAGTTTTGCTTTAGTTTGTAACATGTTGCTAATTTTTTTAATGACATAGTTGATGGCTATGGCAGAAAAAGTAAAAGTGCATATATATAATTTATATAATTCTAAATTTTTTTCTTTTTTTATTGGAGGATAATTGCTTTCAATATTGTGTTGGGTTTTGCCATACATCAACATGAATCAGCCACAGGTATACATGTGTCCCCTCCCTCCTGAATCCCCTTCCATCTCCCCGCCCACCCCACTCCTCTAGGTTGTCACAGAGTACTGGGTTGAGCTCCCTGTATCACACAGCAAATCCCCACTCGCTATCTGTTTTACATATGATAATGTATATGTTTCCATACTATTCCCTCAATTCATCCCACTGGCTCTTAAAAATAATAGATCATTGGTTAGAGTAATACAATCAAATAGCATGAACTAATAAGCTTCCTACACAATATGCTGTTACATAAAACCTGGAGGAAGTAATTCTAGCAGCAACTCTGTATCTTAGAAATAGTTTTATCTAGTGGTAGAAGCAAAATCTGAATTAATTTAAATAAAAAACTGAACTAAGCAATAACCGAACAATAATTTTCTCTCCATCATGTAAGACTTGGACAATATTCCCTTTAAAGAGGATTATGTAAGTGAACTATAGTTTCTAAAAGGAGAATTATGTTTTCACAAAGATGTTTTCTAAGGAAACTAAAATTTTAGTAGGCAATTATTTAAATACTTTTTCTTAATTTTAAATCTCTTTGAGTTTGTGTTGCCTGATATTTACAGTTTAGCTCCCAGATTTGCACATTTTAGACTAAGTACTGTTTTTCCAAAATCACCAATAGCTTTCTTGTTAAAATAAGATGTGTTTTTATTAAAATTCCCGGCCCATGCTTGTACCATCATTTCCAAGCTTACTCCAACAGAGGATTCAAGGGTAGTGACAGACAGAGGTCATGGCTTTCTAGGAAAAGTTTATACAAAACTTCAGAGGACTTCAAAATCCCTATGGGTCATTCATTTGCCATTGAAATGAAGAATCCGAGCAATTCATAGGTCACGATACACACAAGTTGTTTCAAGGACCTTCTCTAGATTTTGTTATGGTCCAGATTCTTATGTGTAATCTTTACCTGGATACACAGACCCCCAAGAGAACCGTGAATAAAATTCAGAGGATCAGTGAATGCAGATTATAAAATGTAACATTTTTATTGTCACTGACCTCTAAATGAAATTTATCATTTCCTGAAATTATGAGGCAACAAACCACAATGGTATTAAAATGCCACCAATAGTAATCATAGATATTTCCGTACCACAATATGGTTGATGTAGATATTCTAAAATACATGCTTCATTTATGTTCATATCTCCTTTAAAGTAAGGTAGTTATGTATGCTGATATAGTAGGGAGTCCCTAAAGAAAGAGAAGCAGGAATGACTTTCTTGACATAAGAAAAGTCATTTTAGACCTAAGCCATTTCATGATCTAAGTCTGGCCACAACACTTGCCTTTGAACTGGTCTTAGTAATTACCAATCTTAAGGGAACAAAGGAATGCAGGAACAAAGGAAAAGCATTCAAGAAATAATAGTGCAGAGGTAAAACAGAATCCCGGTTCCTCGAAGGACATATATAGCAATCTGATACAAATCTTCAAGTTCTGCAGGAGTGAAAGCCCACACCCATGTGGAGGATGGAGACTACAGGCTGAGACTGCAGACTGGTCAGGTGGAACCTAAGAAATGATGGTGTTGAACTTTTCTGACCCTTGTGACATCAATCAACTAAAGTTTGGACTCCGCTACTTCCGCTTCTTGACTACACTAAAGATCTTGACTGTATAGATCACAATAAACTATGGAAAATTCTTAAAGAGATGCAAATACCAAACCACCTTACCTGCCTCATAAGAAACCTGTATGCAGGTCAAGAAGCAACAGTTAGGATTGGACATGGAACAACAGACTGGCTCAAAATTGAGAAAGGCTGTATATTGTCACCCTGCTTATTTAACTTAAAAAAAAGGTACATCATGCAAAACGCAGGGCTGGATGAATCACAAGCTGGAATCAAGATTGCCAAGAGAAATATCAGCAACCTCAGATATGCAGATGACACCACCTTAACAGCAGAAAGTGAAGAGGAACTAAAAAGCCTCTTGATGTAGGTGAAAGAGGAGAGTGAGAAACCTGGCTTAAAACTCAGTGTTCAAAAGACAAAGATTATGGCATCCAGTGCTATCACTTCATGGCAAAAAGATGGGAAGGAAAAAAATAGAAATAGTGATAGACTTTATTTTGGGGGGCTCCAAAATCACTACAGATGGTGACTGCAGCCATGAAATTAAAAAATGCTTGTTCCTTGGAAGAAAAACTATGACAAACCTAGACAGCGTATTAAAAAGCAGAGACATCACTTTGCCAGCAAAGCTATGGTTTTTCCAGTAGTCATGTATGGATATGAGAGTTGTATCATAAAGAAGGCTGAGCACCAAAGAACTGATGCTTTTCAATTGTGGTGCTGGAGAAGACTCTTGAGAGTCCCTTGGACTCCTAAAGGAAATCCTAAAGGAAATTAACCCTGAATATGCATTGGAAGGACTGATGCTGAAGCTGAACCTCCAATACTTTGGCTACCTGATGTGAAAAGTGGACTTATTGGAAAAGACCCTGATGCTGGGAACTATTGAGGGAAGGAGGAGAAGGAAGAGACTGAGAATAAGATGGCTGGATGGCATCACCAAACCAATGGACATGAGTTTGAGCAAACTCCAGGAGACAGTGAAGGACAGGGAAGCTTGGTGAGCTGCAGTCCATGGGGTTTCGAATAGCTGGACACGACTCAGCAACTGAACAACAACCTTTGCTCCAGTTCTATGCTGAATCCTCCTCTGCTCAAGCCCCTTCGATTTCCCTCTTTATGACTGAGTGACTGAACAATTGAACAAGTGCCTTCATGAATATGCATATGCCACCACACCATACATGAATATGCATGTACCCTTAGCTTAGAGTGGCAAAGAGTCAGACATGACTGAACAACTGAACTGAACTTAGCTTAAAATTTCCACAATTTAGTTGTTCCAGGAGACACTGCTTTGGGAAAGATCCCTGGTGTTCTCCTTACTTGCTGTAAGAAACAAATCCTTTCTCCTTCCTGTCTTTGGCTTGGTTGTGTCTTTTGGCTCAACACCCACCAAGAAGTGAACCCAGATTTCAGGCAACAGTTATTATTATTAAATTCACAATTTTAAATCTTTTTATGACTATACTTAAATATAATTTATTTCCTTGGTAATCCTATATGCTTATTTTATGCATTTAAAAATTATTCTATGACAATAGAAGTAACTTTGTTAACCTGCTCCCTAGTGTAACTGGAGAAAATTATTTTTCAAAAACAATCATTCACAGACTCTGGGAATGATCATGAGTACAAACAAACAAAAAAAATTTTTTTTTTTTAATGAACTCAGTAAAATCAATGAAAATTCAGTAAAAAGATGAAAGTCTGTAGTATTTGAATTGAGACTGTTCCTCTCCTCTCTTCTCCAAGCCCAGTAAGGTAGACACTCCACTCCAGACTGCTGCAAGTCAAGAACACAGGACTCCCTTTCTCCCCAGCTCCCTGTCAGAGGACCTTCTTCGCAGAAGGAGCAGGACTTCAGTGTTTCTCTTCCTGTTTCGAGCTGCCTGATGCTGTGGTTCAGCCCCAGGTGAACACTCCTAAGAGGTGAGGTTCCCTTTTTCTGTCCAAGCCCTACTCATGGAATTGAGGCTCTACCTTGGGTACAGCAGGCTGAAAATATGGGGAGCCTAAAAGTCCTTTCCCCTACTCATGAGGTAATTGCTCCACACCAGGTAAAACAAACCAAGACGCTTCAGGACTAAACCTCATCTACTGAGTACTCAGCTCCTAGAGCAGGGATGTCACTCAGAGAGAAGTTTGCCATCACCTCAACCCAAACTCCAGACCTCTAGAGCCCTCAATCAGAGATTTTGCCTGTAGGGAGAAGCAGATTGTTAAAAAAAAAAAAAATGACATTTTTATTGGATTCAGAAGAGATGTGTAGATAGAAGGAAGATTAACCTAGATGGTAAATTGCCTAAATTGCAGTAGAGAAGCAGGGACAGAAAATAGCAAATACTGACCTCAGGAAATATAAAGGAGCCACAGTTTGATTGGATTCATTTCTGTAGCAATTTATGTCCCAGAGCATTTTTGGAAACAGAGCAATCAGTCACCAACTGTGAAGTTTAACAACTGGGTGGGGCTTCCCAGATGGCTCAGTTGGTAAAGAATCTGCATACAATGCGGGAGACCCAGGTTCCATTCCTGGATGGGGAAGATTCCCTGGGGAAGGAAATGGCAACCCACTCCGGTATTCTAGCCTGGAAAAATCCCATGGACAGGAGAGCCTGGCAGGCTACAGTCCATGGGGTCGCAAAGAGTCAGATATGACTGAGCAATTAACAAATAAAAATAAATAAATGGTAGGTTAGGGGGTGGTGTGAGGAGGCAGAGGAAAAGAGACTTCATTAAAATAATACTGGCAGTCACTGTGTATCTGTGTGCTAAGTCGTTTCAGTCGTGTCTGACTCTTTGTGACCCCATGGACTGTCGCCCACCAGGCTTCTCTGTCCATAGGGATTCTCCAGGCAAGAATACTGGAGACTGGAGTGGGTTGCCATTTCCTCTTCCAGGGGATCTTCCTGACCCAGGGATCTAGGCAGTCACTATATAAATAAGCAAATAACAAGAAGAAGGGAGCTTGGAGCAGGGGAATTGGAACCATACCCATATTTGCTATAGTGTATCAAAAATATCCAGTTTCAACAAAAAAAATATCATGAGCTTATGGAAAGTATTACACTAGGAAAAAAACTGGCAACAGAAGCTACCTGTGACTGTCAAAATGAGAGATGTCAGATTTAAAAGAAAAAAAATTTCAAAGTAGCCATTATAAATACATTCACAGAGCTACAAGAAAAAATTACTAAAGAAGTAAAGGGATGATGGCAATGTCCCATTAAATAGAGAATATCAGTAAAGAGACAGAAATTAGAAAAAAGAACCAAATGGAATAGAAAAATACAATAACTGACATCAAAAGATCACTGTAGGGGCTCAAAAGTGACTTGAACTGGCAGAGGAAAATAATAGTGAACTTGAAAATAGATTGGCAATGATTATACAAGATGAACAGAGATGGGGAAAAAAAGAATGAAGAAAAATGAATGGAGCCTCAGAGAAAGGTGGGTACCATTAACACACTAACACATTCACTGATGGAAATACTAGCAGGAGAGGAGAGAGAAAAGAAAATATGTTCAAGGAAATAATGACTGAACACTTTCCAAATTTACTGAAAAATAATAACCCATATATACAGGGAGCAAAATGAACTCTAAGCAAGAAAACACAAATACATTACAGTAAAAATGTTGAAAGTCAAAAAACTAAGAGAAAAATTTTAAATCAACAAGAAAAAAATTTTCTTTGAGATGTTCAGGCAACAGACTACCACAGGGGCCAATGACACAGAACAAGTTGAAGAACCTCAGGTACAGCATCTAGAATAAAACAACTGGCCACAGGACACAGTGGGGATGGGGAGGAAATCCCAGGTTTCAACCTGCTTTTATCAAAATGCTGCAGAAGATAAAGTGTCCATAGTCAAAAACAAAAGGCGGGGGGGTCAGTTAAACAAAATTAAGTCAATTTTATTACTACAAGACTTGTCATAAATTTTAAAATGTCAATTGTGACTCTCAAGATATTGATAAAACTTACATCATTTCCCAAATTCCTTTAACCATAAAAAAAAAATTGTGGAGTACCTCTCAAGGCTCAAGGTTTGAAGAGCACTTTCAGAAACACTGACCTGGTAGTTAGTAAAAGTGAGGGGTACTGATAACTGCTGGGGTCAATTGACATGTCTGTTTCCTATGTCTATACTACTAAGAGAAAGATACTACTTTCTCTTAAGGGCATCCATAATAGACAACTACCCATATTTTCAAGGACATCCTAGGTCAAAAGCTGTCTGAGTTTCCTAGTAATGCTGCTTGCTAAGGCCCCCAAATTTACGCCACCCTGAGGGGTGACTGTGCCCTGGTCTGTCTTTTTTGATTTGAGGATCATATTCGGTTAAAAATCTTTAGACTTCTACATTAATGAGTGCAGAAAAGGACAACCACTGCTAACGGGCTTCTGTGCATGGAAAATTCTTTCCCATTGCTGTTACTAGTCTTTAGGTGCTGGTTTATAATCACAGCCTACCAAAATGTTGCATGCCGCTTCAAAAAACATAGTCATCATCTAAGAGCTATACTTAACATCAAATGCCAAGGCAGATTTATCAGCAGTTGAGGCCTGGAGCACAGCCAGTCCACCGCACTGAAGATTTGCTCGCTGCAACTCACCGTCAGAGAGTGTATATTAGAAGGGGATGGAGTCAAGCCAGATATCAGGAAACTATGGCTCAGCAACTTGAATCAGGGAGGCAGCAAACAAGGAGGACTGGAGGAGCAGGATAAAGGCACATGAAGACAGCTTCAAGGAACATAATATTGCTGCTGCCTGTCGGAAATATCAATAGCAGCACACAGGCCCACCTTGGTGTACCAGGAGGTGAAGCGGCTTTTTTTTTTTTTTAACAAAAATGCTTACAGTCTCTAAGATCAAATGTGACTCATAAAAAGAGCTCAGCACTATCTGGGATGCAGACAGACAAACAGATTAAGACTCACTGTGGAAATGACCTTCAGTTCAGTTCAGTCGCTCAGTCGTGTCCAACTCTTTGTGACCCCATGAATCGCAGCACACCAGGCCTCCCTGTCCATCACCAACTCCCGGAGTTCACCCAGACTCATGTCCATAGAGTCGGTGATGCCATCCAGCCATCTCATCCTCTGTCGTCCCCTTCTCCTCCTCTCCCCAATCCCTCCCAGCATCAGGGTCTTTTCCAATGAGTCAACTCTTTGCATGAGGTGGCCAAAGTATTGGAGTTTCAGCTTCAGCATCATTCCTTCCAAAGAACACCCAGGACTGATCTCCTTTAGAATGGACTGGTTGGATCTCCTTGCAGATCTCCTTGCAGTCCAAGGGAGTCTCAAGAGTCTTCTCCAACACCACAGTTCAAAAGCATCAATTCTTCGGCGCTCAGTTTTCTTCACAGTCCAACTCTCACATCCATACGTGACCACAGGAAAAACCATAGCCTTGACTAGATGGACCTTTGTTGGCAAAGTCATGTCTAGCACTATGTATAAGTGGTTGTATTTCTGAATTTGCAAAAATGAGATAATATTTTTAAAAGTCAACATGAAAGGTAAGCTCTTTCAATTTTTACAGGTTCTTGGGATAATCCTTAGGTTTCTGATTTCCCATTGGTTCTCTGTTAGTTTAAGATGTTCTTAATCTATGTTCTTATGGCAGGAGGAGAAGGGGACGACAGAGGATGAGATGGCTGGATGGCATCACTGACTCAATACGTGAGTCTGAGTGAACTCCGGGAGATGGTGATGGACAGGGAGGCCTGGCATGCTGCAATTCATGGGGTCACAAAGAGTCAGACACGACTGAACGACTGAACTGAACTGAATGGGAATACAAATTGCCACACTGATTCAGGGGAACAATTTGGTGATATGTTTTAAATCGTTAAAGATGTTCTGGGCTTAACCATACATTTCCACACCTAGAAAAGTTTTCTAGCAAAATCACTTTTGTTTAAGAAAAAAGTCTGTGTCTCTAAGTGCCTTAAGGAGGGCTGGAAGAGTAGTCTACAGAATATCAGCAGTGACTCTATCTGGAT
>NW_011495021.1:4982207-5023625 GCF_000754665.1 Bison bison bison
CCAGTCTTCTTATTTTAGAGTCAGACACGACTGAACGACTGAACTGAACTGAATGGGAATACAAATTGCCACACTGATTCAGGGGAACAATTTGGTGATATGTTTTAAATCGTTAAAGATGTTCTGGGCTTAACCATACATTTCCACACCTAGAAAAGTTTTCTAGCAAAATCACTTTTGTTTAAGAAAAAAGTCTGTGTCTCTAAGTGCCTTAAGGAGGGCTGGAAGAGTAGTCTACAGAATATCAGCAGTGACTCTATCTGGATGTTTTTACTTTCTGTTTTAATTTCCTTTATTTTCTTTAGAATCATCTCTGACAAACAGATATTAATTCTGTAATACATGAAATAAAATATACTCATATAACAACTGAAAGGGTAATAAAGTGAAAATACATACAGGTGTCAGGAAAACTTGACCATAGTTTTATGTCTCTTGTTAATTATTCTGTGGCTCCAAGGAGGCAAGAGTTATTTTTAGACCCTAAGTTAGAAACTGATAAAGGGAGACTCCCAATCAAAGTGGTGAAGGCAGCAAATGAGGAGCTACAATTTCCTACTGGAAAAAAATATATATATATTCCAAGCCAGCAAACCTCACCCTAACACAAATAGAGTCTCCAATCTCAGACTTTCATTCAGAAGCATGTATATAGGGAGACCACGGAGGAGTGAAAAGGAACAGAATGATATAATCTAGGAAAGAATAGAAGAAAATAAGTATAATCTGTGCTTTCCCTGCTCTTCCAGGCTTTTCAAAGCACTTCACATTGCATCCATTACAGCTTTTCAGCAAGGCCAGGAAAATTGTTTTAAAAAATCAAGAAAAAGGAAAAGTTCAAAAACAGAATAATGCTAGTTTTTTAAATTCAGTAAAATTTCTTTACCTAATACTCTGTGAGACTCAAAAGGATAGAGGCCTAGTCTTGGTTGTCTTTGTATTTTCAATGCTTAACACAGCACGTGCGTAGCTCAAGAAAGTTTGATGAACAGATGGATGAATCAATGAATAACAATTTGAATCTTTTCAAATAAATCCTAAAGCCACCCCATTTTATCCAGAAAAGTGCCAGTAACAAATCAAAACAAATGTCCTTGGAATAATATGCAAATATACAAAATAAACTTACAAGCTTTTTCACTACTTCATTTTTATTGGTATCTGTGTTAAATTCAGCTCCTACCCCCATTCATCAGGCTCCTAATACATCTATCAAAAGGATGCCAGTTGCCACACTTCTCTAGGTATTTCAGGGCCTTGTTCTTTATTATTGAATCATTGAGTAGAAACATTTAGGTAGTTGACCCTCAGTGAATTTAACAAGAGATTGACAAAGCTGACTCATACACAGAGGAAATTTGTGCTGACTGGGTGACAGCCTTTACTGCGGGACAGTGAGGGGCTTGAGGGCCTTTATTGTGAATGAGAATGACAGCACTTCAGAAAGGCCTGATGCTGATTCTTTGACAGGTTATATAGTCACATACAAAATTATTCTTGCTGCTGTCACACAGCATCATATTTTTAAATGTCAAACCTGTATTACACTGAATAAAAAAAAAAAGTAAAGAGAATTCTAGCCCTGACTGCATATGAAATAGCAAATTAAAAATTATTTCACTCCCAAATCCAGACTATGATAAAAGAAAACAAGTGACCTCTGCTGTTCTCATGCTTGTGGTTTAAGAAACAATTGGATTATTTTATTAGCAAATTTGTTTTAACTTAGTCATTTCAATTATTTAGCAAATACCTGAACAGTCTCAATGGATTTACAGGGGTGCCTATGTGCTAAGTCACTTCAGTCATGTCCAGCTCTTTGCTACTCTATGGACTGTAGCTGGCTGAGATCCTCTGTCCATGGGATTCTCCAGTCAAGAATACCGGAGTGGGTTGCCATACCCTCCTCCAGAGAATCTTCTCGACCCAGGGATCGAACCGGTTTCTCTTAAATCTCCTGCATTAGCAGGCAGGTTCTTTACCACTAGCGCCATCTGGGAAGCCCATTTATAGGGGTGTTTTTCACTTTCTCCAAGAAAATTCATTCAAGGTCAAATTCATTCTGGGTTGAGTAAGTTTAGCCATCTCCTTTCGAGGTCCCTGCCTTCATGTTTTGCAGAAGTAAGCCATTCCCTTGTTTATTCTCAGTCTAGCCCTTCTATGAGCTAAATGCTCTTACTATTGTTTTCACACGCCATGAAGCCTACTGCCTACATAGACATCTGTTCAGGCCTCCTACTGGATTCTCTTGACATTGTTTTGCCCACCTATCTTTGGGACACTTACCTGTTCCCAGCTTAGTAATAGTAAAAGTTCTCACTTATCAAGCATAATCAAGGGCCATCATTGAACTGGAAACTTTTTATCAGTTAAGTCTAATCCTCACCACAGCCCAATAAGGCAGGTATTAATAATAGCATCATCATTTCACTGGTGAAGAAGCTGGAGCTGAGAAGACTGAGCAATTTGTCCTCTAAGATGATATATGGGAAAAGCACATGACCTTGGAGTTAAAAAAGTCTGAGAAGTCCTACCATTAACTAAGTATATGATCCTAAGCAAGTTCGTTGGCCCCTCTAGCCTCAATTTTCTCATGAGTAAAACAAGAATACTGAAATACTACAGTGAGTTTAGGACACAGGCCAGGGAGATGCTTACCTATAGAGTTGAACCTTCTATGACCATGCCATATAATTTTTCTTCCTTGATTAAGGGAAAATAAAATACTAGTAACTTATATTTACTATCCCCAGAACAGATTGCCTAAGACCACTGCATTCTCTCATGTTATATTTTTACATGTTTTCCAGAGGACAAATCAATGACATACATAAATCCCACACTCAGACTTTGGCATACTTCACCTATAATATATTAGTTGCCCCAAACTATTTAAGCAAATGCTTATCCTTTCTTTAAGACATTGTACTTTGCCCTTTTATGAGCCCAGCAAAAAGAGCCAGTAGGATTAAGACCTAGAGAGAGTCTCAATAAGATTTCTTCATCAGCCACAGCCTCTACCATCACTGGACCTTGGAAAGGTTGTAATCAGTTGCTAGAGAAATTCTCCACAATTGTCCAGCAGTTCAATTTTCGTGTTGTCCTCTGATTTTTCATTGCAAACATTAGCATTTAACAAGGCTTGACATAGGACCCTCAGACAGCTGAAATCATTCACTTCCTAGCAGAGAGCTCAAAGTAAATTTTGAGGACTGCATTAAAAGGGCTTCCACGGTGGCTCAGCATTAAAGAACCTGCCTGCAATGCAGAAGCCTCAGGAGATGTGGGTTTGATCCCTCAGTCAGGAGGATTCCGCTGGAAAAGGGCATGGCAACCCATTCTAATATTCCTGCCTGGAGAACTCCATGAACAGAGGAGCCTGGTGGGTTACGGTCCATTGGGTAGCAAAGAATTGGCCGTGACTGAAGCACCTTAGCATGCATGCACGCACTACATTAAAAATAGAAAGTCAAAGGTAATATGAAGACTTTGATCAGTTTTTGTCTATTGCAGCCCTGATATTTACTTCTCTTTGCAATTAAAAGAATCGAAGTTTGTCTCAGAGAAGGGGGTCACTCATAATTTATAAGAAATCCTAAAGCACAATGGCAAACTAAAATAGTACAGGTCTGCTCTTTTAGATGAAAGAAATATACAATCAGAAATATGATTGTATCTTTAAGAAATAAGTCAGTTTCAATAAAAGTAGACTCTGAGGTACCCATATGAAGTGTTTGTTTATCCAGAGGCAATGGAGTATATTGTCTCTGGCATACCACTGACAGTCCCATTTGGGGTTACCAGGCTCCCTGGTAGACTATCCCCAGTGAGTTAGTTTCAACTCTCCCCTCTTCCCTTCCTCGTGAGTGTTCACCCTCCCTAAATTTCCAGTCTCACAAGGACAAGAAGATAAGAGCACTCTAATCTGTGCAGAGCTGTCCTTATTTTAGAATATATATATATACATATAGTATATATTTAAAAATAAATTTCTAAATATATGTTTATATGTATATGTGTCTTTATTTGTATAAATAGCAGTGTTGGGTGAATTTTGAGCTTTGTAAAATATGCAATCAGAACATGACTGGTATTGAAAATATCAATACCTTATAAATTTGTACCTAATGCCAAATTGAAAATCACTTATGATACAGGCCTGCTCTGATTTATTTTTCTTCCTCCTCTTCCCACCTTTTTTTTTTTTTTCAAAACAAATAAAACACAGTGTAATTTCTGATGCTTGAAAAGTAGTGTACTATGAGCATCTCTCCACTGCAGTGCTTTGTAGAAGTTTGTATTATTAAAAATATTTCTAACAATCTGTATCCTTAAAAACAATGCTTAGCTTTTTGTTTAAATCTTTGGCAATAATGTCTACCTCCTGGGGGTTGCTGCAAATATTACATGACATACTTATAAAATACTTTGTGTTCAATATATAATTATATGATTTACCTAATACTCTGTCAACTCACCTAGTAAGTAATGAAACAAAAATCCAGGTTTTCCCATTTCTGTCACTAGGGCAAATTATTTTACATTTGGTACCTATTCCCTGGTAGTTCCAACAGTAAAGAATCCACCTGTAATGCAGGAGACTCGGGTTCCATCCCTGAGTTGGGAAGATTCCCTGGCAAAGGGAATGGCTACCCACTCCAGTGTTCTTGCCTAGAGAATGCCATGGACAGAGGAGCCTAGTAGGCTACAGTCCATGGGGTCACAAAGAGTCAGACATGAACTGAGCAACTAACACACACACACACGTAGTTTCCTTACCTATGAAAAGGTGATAATAATAGTATCTATCTCACAGGGTTGTTATGAAGAATAAAGTTAATATAGGAAGCATACAGGCCAATGTCTGGCATGTAATAAAGCTCATGGATTAGATATCATCATATCATCATTATTATCATTCCAGGCAAGACTTTAATACATATCTACCTTTAAAACATGTGAACTTCTCAACCTATTGCCTGCTAGCCTGAACCTAGTCTGATTTCCTGCTGCCTGAAATTTCTAAAAATGCCTTCTCTACTTGGCCTATCTGATATTGAGGTTGGGAACAGGCTCCCTGTGGCCTATGCATCTGCTGGGCCAGATTATCTCAATCTGATTATTGCAATCTCCAAGCCTTTTATGCACACCTTTACTGTCTTCTAGGGTGGCCAGGTAAAGTGTGTGTGTGTAGCTGCTAAGTCGTGTCTGACTCTTTGTGACTCCAGGGACTGTAACCTGCCAGGTTCCCCCATCCATGGGATTCTCCAGGCAAGGACACTGGAGTGGGTTGCCATTTCCTTCTGCACAGATAAAGTACAGGAGACAAAAGTTAGCTTTTAATTTCAAATAAACAATGAACACTTTTAGTACAAGTGTACTCTCTTAGTCTGTCTGGGTTGCCATAACAAAAGGCCACAGACTAGGTGGCTACAAACAACAGAAGGTTCCTTCTCACAGCTTGGGGAGCTGGAGTTGCAAGACTAGGGAGCTAGCATGGCTGTGGTGGAAACCCTCTTCTGGTTGCAGACTGCTGACTTCTTCTGTGTCCTCACAGGAAAGGGATGAGCTCTCTGGAGCTTTTCTTATGAGGGTATCAATTTCATTCATGAGGATTCCACTCTCATGACCTAATCACCTCCTGATATCATCACACTGGGCATTAGTATTTCAACATATGAACTTGGGGAGGATACATTCAGACCATAGCATATACACGGCAAATATGTCATGGAACATACTTTTATTACAACAATGTTTGTTGTTTATCTGAAATGCTGATAAATAGACATCTGGCATTTTTAACTGCTAAATCTTACCCCTCTACCCTATTATAATCCAGTTCTTACATGGTAGATACAGAAGATGAACTTTTCCTTCAGTATCCATTACTATTGTTTGGACTTAATCATGTTGGGGCTAGGGGAGGAGGTAAACTATGGAAGGGCTGAGGAAGGCAAAACTACAGCATAGACTTTCCAGTTATATTCCCAACCTTAAAGGCTAATTTCTTTATATAACTGAGATTGCTTGGGATCTTCCTCATATATTCCAAACCTTTCTTAACATATAAATCTCTCACAGCAAATAATGTTACCAAACTTTACAATTTTAAAATCACTATTTTCTATTCTATTTAAGTCAATGTTTCTTTTAAGGTTTGTATGATTTCAAAAAGTCTCTGAGATCTGAATAATAGAACCAAATTTCAAAAGCAGTCTTCATCACCACCATCATCATCATCTCCTGAGTACTGAGAGAGGATCTCAACAGGTAAAAGTCCTGTGGTTTGGGAACTAACAGCATGCAGACCTTAGAATATAGGCTGAAACTCAAGTGCCTACACTGTTAGTCAGGTAACCTAAAATGAGTTGTCACCTAGAGTAGAGAATTTGCATACATGTTATGTGCAAGAGAGTAAGAAATGAAAAACATACACCTCAGCCAAAAGGGACAATAATAGGCCTTGTGCTGGCACATCGCTTTGATTTTTTTTTTAAGAGAAGCCAAAACTCCTGATTTTTATGTGAAATCCTTCCATTGACTTTTTATTTATAAAACATCATGCAGGCAGGCCTAATACAATATACCTATGAGAGGCTGCAAGGCAAGCTCTTGCTCACAGCTTCCAAAATTCAAGTTCCTTGAATCTCAGTAAATTTGATCCTCATGGATAATTTAGGTTATTCAATAATTGAATTTTTAATTATTGATAAAAATATGAGTCTTCAAAAACAATTTTCTATTCAACCTGCCATCCAACACTTTGATCAAAGGCAATTCTGTTTTTTGAATCTAGGTTAGTAGACACCGTGAGTCTGTCATTGTTTCCTACCCATCCACTGACAGATAAGGAAAATGACCATTATGTTGATTCTGAGTTTAAATGATTCTGCATTTAAAACACACATTTTTATACAAAGATGCTTTAACAGAAGCTTAACAAAGATGCTTTGACAGAAGCTTTCTTTCTTGTTAAATTAATAGAACATTACACCTACTGGTTCTATAAAACGTTCTTAGCCTGTAAATGTTAAGGCCTGGGAAAGTGATTGTAGAAATACAAACTGTTGAAAGCTTTTCCGTTTAAAAATTTCTTTACTGGAATCATTTTCCTTTATATTTCCTGTGAAGTCATCTCAAATGCATTCCCCAAGATGGGGAAATTGTCCCCAGTATGGCTAGTACTTGGCTGTATGATTCATGTGGTTTTACACTGCATGGGTAAGAAACCATTTGAAGTGCTGAGAATTAGTGAATGTAACGTGGAAGTCCATCGTGGGAATTCCAGCTGCTGCTTTGAGTACTTGGGCCTCTGATTAATTATTCAGATAAATATGCAATTACTTTGAGCCAAGGCCACAGAAAAAAATCCTTCCTACCACCTGATTAGGAACAATGAGTTCTTCCTCAGAAGCCCACTGCTACTCATCATCAGTGCCTCCGGTGCAGGTTTTTTAAGAAATGAAGTCCTGTTGGTAAAGACGAGTCTTAAGTTTTTTATTCACTTTACAAAAAAGGAGAAAGAAACTAAATGGAAGTTTTAAAGTCACTACAAACTAATGCTTTATGTATTCCCGTATCTTTACGGTAACTGGAAAGAGTACAAGCTTTGGAATAAGCTCAGATGTGGGTTCATATCTGCCACTTACTGCAACAGGTCCTGAGGCAGGACAGAGATTATCACGTCTTTGAATCACCTATGAAGGCGGGTGGCAGGCAAGTGACAGATGAGTTGGGCCAGTCGCCTGTGTGGGGTTAGGGGACCCCAGTGTGTGGCAAGGAGGCTCCCAGTGGGGACGGTAGTGGGTCTTTAAAATAAAAAAAAGTGCCTCTTAGCAGACCTTGAACAGTATCCATCAATGTCTCTAAACCTCCATTTCTTCATCAGAAATTACAGGTAAGAATACCTACCCAGTAGTATTCCTATTTGGAGAAGGCAATGGCACCCCACTCCAGTACTCTTGCCTGGAAAATCCTATGGATGGAGGGGCCTGGTGGGCTGCAGTCTACGGGGTCGAGAAGAGTCAGATACTGACTGAGTGACTTCACTTTCACTTTTCACTTTCATGCATTGGAGAAGGAAGTGGCAGCCCACTCCAGTATTCTTGCTTGGAGAATCCCAGGGACGGGGGAGCCTGGTGGGCTGCCGTCTATGGGGTCCCACAGAGTTGGACACGACTGAAGCGACTTAGCAGCAGCAGCAACAGCAGTATTCTTATTAGAATTAAACAATTACTATGTCTGCTTAAGGGTGTGATTTATATCCCTATATTTACTAAGTACCTCTCTCCATGAAATAAATGCACCTAGAACATGAAATTCTCCTAAAAAAAAAATTCTCCTAGCTTACAGGATGAATGCAACTTCTAAATTCAATAAAAATGCTTATTGTATAATTTTCTCTTCATGTTCAGTACTATCTGCCATGCACCTGGAACCACTGGTATATCATAAATATTAGTTGTTAAAGGAAACTTATTCCTCTACCCACAACAATTCTAAAGTCAAATGTGTGGGGTTTTCCCCATATCAATCAACTTTCCAGCTCTCTGAACACCAACTAGGTGTCCTATAGCTTAATTCAATGCCAGGAGTTAGTGTCCAGCTCCACAGGTTTAGAGTTCAGTCTAAAAGCCCTCACTTCAGATGCCAGTCACAAGTAATAAGTCTGTCCAAATTGGCTGCAAACACAGGAGAGGCTGCAAACACAGGAGAGACTGCAAACCTACCCCCAGGTTAGAATGGCTCACAAAACTCAAGGGAACATTTACTTACATTCACCTATTTATTGTGAAGAATACTATAAAGGATGCAGATGAACAACCAGATGAAGTATATAGTGTGAAGTACAAAAGGATCCAAAGCACAGGAATTTCTGCCCCCTTGGATTAGGGGTGCATCACCCTCCCAACTTCCCTGGTGGCTCAGTTGATAAAGAATCTGCCTGCAATGCAAGAGACCTGGCTTTGATCCCTGGGTTGGGAAGATCCCTTGGAGAAGGGAATGGCAGCCCACTCCAATATTCTTGCCTGAAGAATCCCATGGATAGAAAAGCTGGTGGGCTACAGTCAGTGGGGTCACAAAGAGTCGGACATGACTGAATGACTAACAGTTTTCGCCCTCCAAGCATGTGGATGTGTTCACCAACTCAGAAGCTCTCCAAACCCTGCGGTTTTTATGTAGGCTCCATTAGGTTGGCATGATGGGTTAAATCATTGACCACTGTTGATTAACTCATCTCCAAGTTCTCTCCCCTTCTCAGAAGTCAAGAAATGGGACTGAAACTTCCAACCCTCTAAACACGCCTTGATCACTTAGGTGAAAAGGCCTCATCCTAAAGCCACCTAGAGCCTGCCAGCCATCAGTTATTTCACTAGAATACAAAAAACACACATGTCGTTTAGGATACAACAAAAGTTTTAGGAGATCTATGCCCACAACCAGGAACAAAGACCATATATAATATTTTTTTATTATATCATAATATCACACTGAACCTAAAGAAAGGCCCAGGAATGTCAGGAGACAGGAAAGAAAAGCCAGCCAGCCCATGTCCTGAGGGTAGTGAGTCAGAAGATGTCATCTTCCCCTAAACAATTAAGTGTCTTAAGCAATATGAGCTTGTGTACAAGGAGGCAAAGTACAAGCATGGAGGTTAGAGATCAGCATGGGAAGAGAGTAGGGCCTTTGCCCCTCAACTACCCTGAAAACAAACTCAGCTGGTGGTCTTTTCCTTTCCAGGAGAAACCAAGCACTGAATACACACGTTGTTGGCTATTGTCGTTCAGTCATATCCAACTCTTTGTGACCCCATGGACTGCAGCACACCAGGCTCCTCTGTCCTCCTCTATCTCCCGGAGTTTGCTCGGATTCATTGAGTCAGTGACACTATCTAACCATCTCATCCTCTGCCACCTCCTTCTCCTTTTGCCTTCAATTTTTCCTAGCATCAGAGTCTTTTCCAGTGTGTCAGCTCTTCTCATCAGGTGGCCAAAGTACTGGAGCTTCAGCTTCAGCATCAGTCCTTCCAATGAATATTTAGAGTTGACTTCCTTTAGGATTGACTGGTTTGAATACACATGTAATTCAATTCAATTCCAGAAATAGTTCAATTGCCTATTAAGGACAAAGAGACTGCATGTTTCTCAGAGAAGCACATTTAAGGAAAGCTGAGCCACGTTTAAATTTTGACAGTGCTACAATTCTTTGGGGACTGGCTGTCCAAGGAAAAGCAGCAAGCTCATGACATTCCCTGAAGGGATAATGGCCGCCTGTCAGATCCTTGTTTGTGGCGCAGGCTGACTGCACAGAGCAGGAGCAGTGGCAGAGGATGGGGCACATTGATATCCTGCTCAGGGAGGATGGCTTAAATGACAAGAATCTCATTTGTTTCTGCTCAGTTCTTTAGCCTGTAAGGAGCTCAAGTTAAACTGTGGGGGGGAAATGGGTGGGAAGAGAGAACTGTAAAACTATTGCCTCAAACATGGAGGCGGTTCAGGGGGGATGACCTTTCAGTCACACCCAGAGGTCACATGGTCTCCCATTCCATCTCGGGAAAACATGCTAGATTATAATTTTACTTTTTCATAAAGCCTCATAGCCCTAACCCTACCATGTAGTTCACATGTTTGCATCCTTTTCATCTCATCCTCCTTTTTAAATTTTTTTTTTATTTTGCATTGGGGTATAGCCTAATAACAACATTGTGATCGTTTCAGGTGAACAGCAAAGGGATTCAGCCATACATATATATGTATTCGTTCTCCCCAAAAGTCCCCTCCTATCCAGGCTGCCACATAACTTAGAGTTCCATGTGCTATACAATAGGTCCTTCTTGGTTATCCATTTTAAATATAGCAGTGTGTACATGTGCTCCACATTTAATTGCAAAGATCACACATGTTTCTAATGAAAATTACTGTGAGTAAATGTGATTTTCCAAACTCATCTCTTCCTGACAGTTGCATGCAAAGGTTATTACCCAGACTAGCTGACCTTAGGTCAAGGTGACCACTCTTGGTCAACTGATTGAAAGAGAGTGACAAGAACGACTAAGGAGGGAAGAATCAGTGGTCTGCACCAGAGCATGGTTATGAGTCTGCGTGCTGGCAAGCTCGCCGATGGCCTTATCTACACACCCCTGAAAGGCTAAGTGTAAAAGAAAAGAGCAGTATTTCCTGGCTCACTAAGCCTAAGTGATATTGTGAACAGTAGAAGTTGTCAAAAGGAATATAGAGAGCTGTGATTAATAATGTTTGGAACTTTCTTCTCTAAATTCCACCAGGAATTTTGGAATCACATTTAAAAGCAAAGTTCAAAGTTTCAGAGCACATAACATTACATACAGCAAAAATAAGATTAAAAGCTTAAAACTCAACATTTGAAAAGCTAATATCATGGCATCCGGTACCATCACTTCATGGCAAATAGATGGGGGAAAAATAGAAACAGAGGCAGATTTTACTTTCTGGGGATCCAAAATCACTGTGGACAGTGATTACAGCCACAGAATTAAAAAGCATTTTCTTCTTGTGAGGAAAGCTATGACAAACATAGACAGCAGATAAAAAAGCAGAGACATCACTTTGCCAACAAAGGTCCATACAGTCAAAGCTATAGTTTTTCCAGTAGTCATGTACAGATGTGAGAGTTGGATCATAAAGAAGGCTGAGCACCAAAGAATTGATGCTTTCGAACTGGGGTGCTGGAGAAGACTCTTGAGAGTCCCTTGGACAGTAGGGAGATCAAACCAGTCAATCCTAAAGGAAATCAGCCCTGAATATTCATTGGAAGGATTGATGCTGAAGCTGAAGCTCCAATACTTTGGTCATCTAATGCCAAGAGTCAACTCACTGGAAAAGACCCTGATGCTGGGCAAGACTGAGAGCAGGAGGAGAAGGGGGCAACAGAGGATGAGATGGTTCAATGGCATCACTGACTCAATGGACATGAGTCTGAGCAAACTCTGGGAGGTAGTGAATGACAGGGAAGCCTGGTATGTTACAGTCCATGGGGTAGCAAAGAGTCAGACATGACTTAGCTACTGAACAAAAACAATAACAACAAAAGTCCACTGGATTTAAAACTGGAAATGTTTTCCTTTTGAATTAGACAATATCAATTTGGCAAACTGGAAGAACTGGACATGTTTTCATTTTGATTTAGACAATATCAATTTGGTAGATATATAAACCAAAATATTGAGTAAAATGAGCTTAACACAGTATTGTTAAGGTCTTTTCATATTCTCTAGATGAAATCAAAAGTTTCCCAAGTCAGGAAAATAAAATAAATAAAATGTACAGTGTTATCTTCCTCCCTGCTACATAATAACTTATTGACCTCACATATCAAAAGGACAGTAAGTGATATATCCTTTTAGATGTTTTTTAAATGATAATAAAAAGTGACTCAATAGTAAAAATGATTATACCAGTTATTTCTCACTTTGAAGAGATAAACAGGTAAATGAGATAGTTGGAGTTTCAAGGAGATTAAGTTGAATGCAATCTGACACTTGGCTACTGTTTCATTTGCCCACTGTTTCACTTGCCCACAGAAGGAGTGAGTTTGATACTGAAGGTTGAATTAGGTTTTTCCAGGAGAAAAAAAATCACAAAAGAAATTCAAGTCAGAATAAGAGATGAAGGCATATATTGACTAAAGCACAGCTCTGCTGGATAGCTCTAAAATGAGAATATATGGAGGCGGAGTTTAATCACAGATTTCTTCAAGGTCGGGGGAAAACAGGCAATGAACAAGAACTGCTTTTGAGCAACTTAAAAGTATAAGATGCAAGCTTGGACTAAATAGGCTACTCACTTTTGTATTTTACTGTTTCTAAAGCATCATTTAAGAATATGGGTATTGTTTACCTATGGTACTAGGTTCTGTTTATTCCCTAAGAGGGACCTTTTGCCCTCTTCAGATTTCAAATTAGAATATTGTTTTTTCAGGATTAGTTCTAAATTATCACATCTTTTTTGTAACCTAGCACATATGCCAATTATCTTAGTTTTTCCAAACTCTTAATTCCCATAGCTGGTATAGACAAACAAATCCATTTTCACTTTCTCCTTTTTATTTGAAAACAAATTTTTGTTATTCATATTTGTATCTAAATGCACTAAATTCCCTTTATCCTTGTGTGTACTCTAAGGGTGACCATAACAGTTGCCTCAGTGTAGCCATGGCAACACTCAGGGCTTTAAAATGGCCAACTGTGGCTACTGATCTTAATTCGTTTCTATAACAAACACACTATCTGATACCTATACCTCCTTGCAAAATCACTTGCTGTTACCATTGCTTTTTTTCTCCTGAAATATCATCTTCCTTCCCCACCATTGCTTAGTTCACTAGGACACTAATTTTCAAGATCCTGAACTTTACCTTTTTTCTGGTAAAAAAGATAAAGAAAGAAAGATGAAAAAATAAGCACTGCATTATTTATGCTGATAGTAAATAACCAAGGCAGGGTGAGAGCTCTCATCAACAGCAACATAATCAATGATAACAGGAACAACAAATTTGTTACTGGCTTTCTCTACAGTGTCTATAATTTTCTCTCTGGCTAGATATTCTGTATTTGATTGTTGTTGTTGTTCAGTCACTAAGTTGTGCCCAACTCTGCAATCTCATGGACAGCAGCATGCCAGGCTCCTCTGTCCTCCACTATCTCCCAGAGTTTGCTCAAATTCATTTATTTGGTAAGATTTAATTATTCGATAATATTCATTAGTTATCAGCATTGTGTATATTGCCTTATTCAGAGAAGTGAAGATAGAGTAGATGAACTGTACAACAGGTACAGGTCACAAAAGATGCAGGATAAAGTGGAGAACATTCCAGAAAGCAGGAAGAACACGTGCAAGGACACAGAGACATGTGGGAGAGGGAGTATGCAGCCTTGTAGAAACTGAAAGATATTTGATGCTGCTCTGAAGGTCAAGGTGTGCATGGGAAGTACTAAGAGGAGGTCAGAAGAGTCTGTGAAAAAAAGCAAGGATGAAAAGAACAAAATTCACTGCAGAATAAAATTCAAATGACTGGCAGTGGTTGACAAACATTACTGTAAAAGGCCAGACTGCGTATTTTAGACACAGGTTCAGGCTGTTTATGGTCTCTGTCACAGATTCTTATTTGGTTTTTTGTTTTTCAAAGTGTGGAAACCACACTTACCATGCAGACCAGGGCTAGACGGGGCCCACAGGCCTCAGTTTGCCTACCTCTGCTGTGGTCAACTGTTGACCCTGTCATATTGCCAGATTCTCCAGGTACTGGAGAAGCAAGGGGAAACCTGAAGAGTGACCTCAAAGGAGCTAACAGGATAAGTTGAGGAGGCCTGAAAACAATCCACCTGGCTGGCCAAGATGGGCCGTAATGATTTCACTATTCCCCCCATCACACAGTTCCTTTTAGCTTTTGAACACTGAGGTGACAGAGAATAACATGTACCTGAACATTTTGGAAAATAATACATGCCCAGGCACAGATTTAGGTTTCTTATTATGATAACAAGTATTTTGATCTTTAGAATTACTTGTTCTCCAGCTATCAAAGACAGGCTTTGCTTTCAGAACCAGATCACCAGGCAGTGAGTGCAACGTCCTTCTGCATTATAATTCATAGCCTCCTTTGAAAAAACTTCTGAGTAGAAATCTTACCTGAGCAGTATTTTATTCTTCCTGCTTACTGTATCCACCTCACAAAATAAAAAGCCTCAGACATAGAAATGAGGGGCTCAGCTATAGAGATTTCCAGGTACGTTCAGTGAACCTAAATTAGCTCACAACACATGCCGACAGCCAATGGGGGCATATCTCTCTGCAAAGAACAAGCACCATACCTGTCTGGATGAGTTTCCATAAAAGATGAGGAAAAGAGGGCACTCTGCATTTATAGCTCCCAGCTTTTGTCATCTGCCACCTATACATCAGTAGCTAGGGGTGTAGCCGTTAGACTGACTCAGAACTCACACTGTGGCACCAACACCCTCCCTATTGTGAGTCCAGGCAGGTGATAAAGCCCAAAGTCTTCCTGTGTCTGAGGCACATCCCTTTGCTGCTTCTGTGCTTAAAAAATCAAGGTTTGTCCTCAACTCAGGCATTAGATGCCCCAATTTTCAACATGCTAGTTCCACCCCATGTCAATGAATAGCTTCAGTTCATTTCCCTGTTTAGTGCAAGACATAGATCTAATTTGTCCTAAAACTGATTTTTCGATATGCATTTAACTGGATAGCCAGTGGCAGTTCTTAGTGTTATTATAAATTTATTCAATTTTTTGACAACACTTTGAACTTAAACACGTCAAAACTTTTTCTCTGACCTTTCACCAATTATCAGTCCCTTACTGACAATGCTAAATACAGCTGATAAATACAACGAGAATCTTAAAAGATAAAAATATATCATCTTTCTCAGTAACTCAATGTGAGGCTATTTTCCTGCTACCTGCAGTATTTCTTTTCTTTTTTATGTATTTTACATATAAATCTAATTTTAACTAATTAAAAAATTTTAATAATCTAGAACATAACTATTATATATTTCTGTTTGGGGGGAGTAAACAAGAATTAATGGGGTCATATTCTTTTTTTTCTGGTTTTGTATTTTTATTTTATTTTTTAATATAAATTTATTTATTTTAATTGGAGGTTAATTACTTTACAATATTGTATTGGTTTTGCCATACATCAACATGAATCTGCCACATATTCTTAATAAAAAGAACACACAATGAAAATTTTAAAAGAATAAACATAAAAACACAGTTCAAAATCTTAGAACTGAGCACAAATTAAGGAAAACATATAATTAAAAATAGAAAGAACTGACCTTAGAACATTACATGCTTATATTTTGATTACCCAACTAACAATCATAACTTAGCAATGTGAAGTTTCATCAGTGTTTAAGTGGGCAAGAGACCCTATGAGAAACAGCTCTATCTATTGCAAAACTTATGTTCATTATTCAAAACACACAAATGAAACAACAAACAAAAAAAGTTATAAGGTACCACTGTACCAAGTACCAAACTAGACATGGAGATACAAAAATGAACAAAAAAATGTCCTGTGCCCTTTTACGACAGCCCATTGGAGGACAGGATACTTATAGCAAAATGGGGGGAAATACCATTAAAATGGTATATGTAAATTATTGGAGTAACCTAAAAAAGGAAAAAATAAAGCCTTCACAAAGCTGACATCTGAACTAGCTCATTTGAAACTATGATTTACAACACAAATGAAATGTCTCATCTTTCTGTTTATAACAAGAAACGCTCATGCTTCACCAGATGATGAAAACCACACTTGCTCCCTGAACTGACCCCACCATGTTGAGCTCTGTGTGCCTCTGTCATACCTCTTGATCCTTCAAGGTCCCCAGAATGAAAGTGTCTGTTGCAGCCAAAGCAATCCATGCCTGGGCACTAGGTCAGTGACCACAGTATATATTGAGTTTAAAAAGTGCTGAATATTTTGAAAGTCAAGAGAAAGAAATTAAAGGAGAGAAGATCTCTGAACCAGTATGCAATAGCCTATAAGAACATTTCTGAGAGGCCTTAATGGACTTCAAAGTAGAGAATTAGACAAATGGAATCATTGGTTCAAAGGAATAAATCCCAAGGGCTTTGGTAGTTATCACTTTCCAAAACTCTGACTTTTGAAACTCAAACTTTTTCTCCATAATAATTTCTATCTTTCAAGTCCATCGGTTTCATGGATGTTGTCTATTGTTGCAGTTCTTTAATGGACCGGAACCTAGTGGTTCCGTTCCGAAGTCATCAATAAGAAAGTGAAAGAAGGAAAAAGGCTAATATTCCCTGGGTTACGCAGCCGGCCTTCGCGCTCCAGGGAATCAGCCAGAAATATATAGAGAGAGAGAGAAAGAAGGAAGGACATGGGGACCCAAGTCTCTGGTGGAACAAGGGTGTTTATTGAATTCTGTGTGAGTATATATACCGTATTACAAGGTAGCTTCTTCAGATAAAGATCAAAAGACCAGACTTTACAAGTTACCAAGGAAACAAGGAGCAATAGAGGCCATCAGGCCAAAATGCAATCCGTATCAAAAGAGGATCGTAGATAATCCCTTTCACCATATGGAAACGCTAATGCAGGAAATCCTATGCAAGCATCCCATCTCTATGATCGCAGTCCTGGGAGTGACTTGCCACTCCTCTCTCTCCTGACAGGAACTAGTAAGAAACAGAGGGCTCAAGAGAGATAGGAAACAGCACACAGGAATCCTACTGTTAAACATTCCCTGACAGTCTTATTATTTTCATCTTTCCCTCTTCCACTCCATGAGGAACTGCTTCCTATTCCCACAATTCTCAAAATATTCTTAAAATAGTATTTTTAAGTTTTATTTTTGAAATATTATTAACCCAAATCAATTAAATTTACAAATATCCCTTCCTTTACTGATACAAAATAAGAGTGACATCCTTTCAAGTTTACTTATTTGGAATAGGAAGGTACAAATTCATCATTGATTTTTATTTTTATTTTATTTGACTCATTACATGTTTAAAATCTTGGCAAAAATAATCCAATTAACAAAATAACTTAATTGACAAAATGGAGCATTCATATTGCCTACATTCCTGTTTATTACATTTAAAAAGTGATACTAAGCAGCTTCTGTGCTAGCCACTGTCTTTTATGTTTCCTCATAAGAATCATCTCAGAAATTACCACCTATCAAGCCCTTTTCAGACACTGGTAAGCAGGTAGACATAGTGTTGGCTTAATATAGGTAGGCTGTTCAGTGATGTTCACCGTTTAAGTGATAAGAAACCAATGTTTAATTTATACTCACTCACCTAGAATGGAGCTTGTGTTTGGCCCAGACCACATCCTAAAACATACCAGGCTAGCCATAAGAAGCCAATTTTCAGGCTGGAAATATCAGTGGGCCAAAGTGGTTGTTTACTGTGGGCATTACTCTGGCTGTTGGTAAATAAGCATATTGCACAAGTTGTTGAATGGTTATATCATCCCTACAGTCATGTGATACATATTGGTTTGTATGCAAGGACTTAAACATTCCTTTGCCAACCATAACCATTGAATGTTTGCCATTACTTTGATAGATTTCTTTTCTGTAGAGGAAAAGGAAGTACAATTTGTGATGAAAACTTACTTTTTGCATTATGCTGTCAATTACCAAGATGGGTGGTATTTGCAAATGAGGGCCCAACAAGAAAGAGAATAAGCCCTTTTCTTAATAGTCAACAGCACAGGAAAAAGTTTTGATAACTCTTCCTCTCAAATTTTACGTGGGATTCCTTAGCCCCTAATGATAAACGTTCAGTAGTAAATATATCTTATTTCTCCTCAGAACAGAGATTTTTATTTCATTACTCCAGTTTCATTTTAGTCTGCCAGAAAATAATTAGTATCTCTCTCAAAGTGAAAACAAGTTTCAGACAGTATGAACACCCCCTTGGAAACTTCCACGGTATATAATTGGCATAATCAGCCAATTGGCTTCTAATTAACATCAGTGGTCATGACACCAGTACAGTTTTGTTAAATCAATTAATTAATTTATTAGATACCATTCAGGATAGGGATCATGCTCTGTTTTTACATTCAAAAAAATCTTTGAATCAAATATTAAATAACATCTAAATTCCTTATGCCATTATATAATACCTTATTCATTGCCTTAAATCTCTTTCTATTGTATACAGTTCTCTCACCTTTCCAGCTCAGCTCACTCCTATTCTCAAGGTTATCTTGCAATTTCCACTCTTTTATTGGCTCAGCAGTCACAATTAATCCTTACTTGACAATTGTATATATCCTCCCAATTTCTCCTTCTGTTGCAGGAAGGCGGATCCCTTCCAGGGCCCAAAACTGGGCTCTTGTCTAACACTCAGACATGAATTGTCTGAGGAGACACATCCGCTGATAAAGCAAGAGATTTGATTGGGAAAAGGCACCCAGGTGGAGAGCAGTAGGGTAAGGGAACCCAGGAGAACTGCTCTGCGGGGTTTTATGGTGATGGGATTTATAGTTTCCGGGTGGTTTTTGGCCAATCATTCTAATTCAGGATCTTTCCTGGTGGTGCACGCATCACTCAGCCAAGATGGATGCTGGCGAGAGGGATTCTGGGAAGTGGACGGACACGCGGTGTCTCCTTTCAACCTTTCCCGAACTCTTCCGGTTGGTGGTGGCTTATTAGTTCCATATTCCTTATCAGGATCTTCTGTCATAAAACAACTCATGCAAATGGTTACTATGGTGCCTGGCCAGGGTGGGCGGTTCCAATCGGTGTGCCTCCCCTAACACTTCTATCAGGTGAATATGGTCTCAACTCCCAGGATCTTACCAAATAAATTACATCTGGGCCTAGTCCATCTGGACCATCCCATGTCAATGTATTCTCGTCAGGTTTATTTTTTCCAATCTATATCTTAGTCAGAGGATGAGATTGTTAGACAGTGTCACCAACTCAATGGACGTGAATTGGAGCAAAGTCCAGGAGATAGTGGGGGATAGAGGAGCCTAGCGTGCTGCCATCCATGGGGTCTTTTCAAAGAGCTGGACACAACTTAGCAACTGAACCACCACCACAACAGTATCTTAGATATCTTTTTTTAAATGCTAGGAACAAGTATATGAAATTTTGTTTAGTTATTCAAAGTTTCATAAAGTTTTTCTACAGCTCCAATATTGTGTTCAAAGAATGCAACTTATTATTTCATGCATCACAGGTACCTTTTTCTTAGTGTTCATTAAAATGATAGAATAGCTCTAATCTCTACCTGTCTACCATTTAAATGAATAACTAAGCTATTTGCATCATAGCTGCCATCACCTACAATGCTGAGACTCGATCACTTTGGCATTTTGAGCCATATTTACGGCAGTAAGAAAAGTGGTAATACTTCTTTTTTTGTGTGGTTGTCAGATATTTCTATAGAAAGGAAAAAAATATTGCACTAACTTTCTTGTTGGACACTCATTTGCAAATACCACCCATCTCAGTAATTGACAGCATAATGAAAAAAAGTAAGTTTTCATCACAAATTGTACTTCCTTTTCCTCTACAGGGGGAAAAAAAAATCTATCAAAATAATGGCAAAAATTCAATGGCTGTGGTTGGCAGAGAAATGTGTAAGTCTTTACATACAAACCAATATGTGTCATTTGCAGCCAATCTTCAGAGCTTACTAGATTTTAAAAATAATGGATGTGAATCTCAAGATTTAAAAACTTCTATAGCTGATCCTTAACTGCTGTTTCATTTTGGCTGACACAGGAACTAAAAAACTCAAAAAAGACTAATACTTTTTTACAATGAAAACTTTTAACAGCATTAAAGTTTATGAGACATCTGACTTAAATCCTGTTTTGAGAAAAGTTCCATTAGGAACTCAGAGAAAATGCTAAGCATGAGCTCAAAGACCCTGTTAATGACCCTTTAATGGAATTTTACATGTTGTTGTCACACTCCATATTGGCAGATTTTGACAGCTTAATAATATCCCTGATGAATCAGAATCAATTTATGCTTCAGACCTCTGACTCTCTTATGTAACTAATGAAGTAATTATTGCTCCTTCCTTCACAGGAGAAAGTCTTTACAGGGTACTGTGAAATAGTATAAAATCTCATGCTGTGACCCACAATAGCATCCTGAAAATTCTCCCTGACAGGATACCATTTGTGGAGTTTTCAGTAAATAAAATGCAGACATTTAGGAAGGTGTTTATTGCCAAAGCAAAGATAATAATGGCTAGTATATGCTAAAATGTGCTATTTTAGAATTGCTAGCTTCCAGCCTGTAAAAGGTAGCAGATGTTGAAGTAAAAATACTGAAACATTATTTATTGATATAAAGTTCTTTTTATGGAACTTCCAGAATATTGATCTCATACTGACCTCTGAAAGTTCATTTCTCAAGTAACTTTTACTCTTCAGAAGCTTTCCCAAACTTATAGGCAACCACAATATTCAATTAGAAATGATATCAGAATTTAGCATCCAAGTATATTTATAAGAAACATTATTTCCAATATTATTTAGACTAGCTTTGATCTACAACTATTTTGTATATCTACTACATTAAAATGCTACTATATACCACCTCACACTTAGAATTATTCACAGAAAAAAAATTAGTCTGAAATAATTTTGCTATAAGTGTTAATCAACCAAAGAACTGAGATCAACTTATGCAAAGTGCAACTATCAGAATTCACAGAGAAATGTCACTCTAACCCTGGTCCTTTGTAGAAATGGGACTCTATCTGATTTTGTTATTAATGTTATGGTTGGAACCATTCTAGACCAAGGAACACAGCCTGGTTCAACACAATGTGAATGAACCATTATGAGTATTTAATCTTAAGAAGTTAGTTTAGAGAAAGATCTATGTCATGTTTCCATGTTGTTCACCTGCCATTTAGCTGGCTATTGGTTATAGGAGGGCTGTCAAACCTAAAACAAAGTCCTCTGTAACTTTGGGTCTGGTATTCGGGGGGAAAGAAACAGCTATTATAATCACTGTAATAATTACATAAATAATACACTTGGGGTCTATAATAGAACAAGTTAGAGAAAAACTAAAAAAAAAAAAAATTTTTTTTTTAAACTAATCTTGGAATCCTGCTCAATGTCACTAAGCCTGGGCTCAAAAATGACTCAAAGAGAGCTCATGACTGAGTAACTGATGGCCACACTTGGAGAAAGGAGGAGGGACTTGCATTGAGGAAGGGCCTCAAGTAATAAAGCTGGAAAGAGAAATGAAGAAGACGACAAGTCTCGTGTATTTAGCAAATACTATGTCAGGTCTGTCCTAAGACTGTCGTAACCCATAAAAAGTTGCCTTAATCAGCGTTTACAATGACCTTGTGAGAAGTGTAAAACTAGCCTTATTTTCAGATGAGAAAACAAACTCACTTATCCAGGAGGCCAGCTATGAAAGGTAGAGCTGAAGCAGAAATCCAGCTCCCGTTATCCCAAAGGCCTTCATCTTTTCACCAGTCTATGTGAGAGGTATTTTCCCTGTGCAGGAAGAGAATATGACTTAGTGTCATCAGTCTGTATTCTAACACCCACTCAAAGATTGCCGTGAGTTCTTTGGTGTCCTCCCGAGCCCTGAATTTCTAGAAAGAAAAATTAATAATTTGCTTTTATTTACTAAGGAAACTCCGACACCATTGTTGAACAGTTAGAGACTTTTTCCCTGCAGCACCCAAGAATCACTGCTCTGACCCCACATGTCACATAGTACTATGGTGCTATAAAATCAAGTGTAAATGAAAAAGCCTCCTCCCTTAGCACAAGCAACTTAAGCAGGACTACAGGCGAAAGAGTGCCACCTCGAAGTGAAAAAAGTTCTATTTTCATATTATCACAGCTTCCCCATAATAAAAGGTCTATGAATGTGCCATTAGTTAGAAATAAGTGCAATAGTTTGAAGATGACCTTAATGGACACATGTGATACTTGGAATGTTGAGAGACTAACCAGCTATATCAACTTATTAAACAGTCCATCAAATTTGTCAGAATACTTTATACACTGATTTTAAAGATAAAGGTGCCATTGTAAATTTCTTACACATTAGGCTAAATATATAAATAATAGTAATAACAATAATAATTACTTGTATTTGCTTTTTAAAATAATGTATTCTTTCCTTTTTCTCTTATTACTGTGTTAGTCGGTAAGTCATGTCTGACTCTTTATGACCCCATGGACTGTAGCCCACCAGGCTCCTCTGTCCATGGAATTCTCCAGGCAAGAATACTGGAGTGGGTAGCCGTTTCAATTTTCAGGGGATCCTCCCAACCCGGGAATCAAACCCGGGTCACCCACATTGCAGACAGATTCTCTACCATCTGAGCCACTAGGGAAGCCACAATATAATGTATACCATGCTAAAATTTTCCTTTCTCAATTTTCTTCAATGATTCATATTCCAATACACTTAAATAACTATTATATTAATGTTTCCCAAAGCAAGTTTCTATTTGTTAAAGTTTCCCTCTTAATCCAGCCAAGAAAAGGAAGTGCTTAGATTTGATACAGTTTTGGGACCGTGGCTAAAACTATTAAGCCCTGAAACTCCTCTTTAATGCCAAATTCAGAGTGATAAACCACAGAGCCTTCCAACATATGTCTGTTTTAAAATAAGATTGGGCAGACCAACAACCTTGGAATTTTCACTTTCCCCTTGACATTTCGTCCCAATCACATCTCAGTATCCAATTAAATGCTTTCACTTACCATTAGAAGGACTGATTATTGCCAGCCTTTACAACAATGCTCACAGCTGCCTGACAAGCCAGCATCAGTTAATCCTAAGAAGGGCCACTTCAATTTGTCATTGTCCTAAAGATCTGATATTCCTTGGATATAAATTCAAGACAGGGATTCTTACAGCAGTCAGATGGCTTAGCTCAAAGCTGAGCACAGCTGTTATACGAATGTATTGTTACAGACAGTCACTCAGAATCTGCTCTGGTAGTAGACAAGAACTCTCGCTTCTCTGTGCCAGATACTTGGGCAGGCACCAACACAGCCTTCTCCCTAGAAAGCACTGTGGCTGCTTTTAACATCCGCATGCCTTCACCTCTTTACAGAGGCTGCCATGACACCTACACTCATAAAACCATCTCAGGAACAAGTCTCCCTTGCTTGAGATCTTGAGAAAGATGTTTTCATGCATTGGAGAAGGTTCTGAAATCATATAGTATCCAATAGTATGAAATTAGAGCATTTAGGGCTGAAGCAGGAGCATTACTCCTTTATATTCATAAAGAGATTTTTCTTCTACAGCATTTTTCAGATATAACAACATCTGTCTGCACAACCTTCCCACAAGGTATGCCACTGGGATGATTATCCAGATTTTGTACACCAGTAATACAAACAAAGCCCAGAAAGAGAGACCAGGGTTTTATATTCCTTGTCCCTGGAGAGCTGAGGAAATAATTCAGGTCTTTGAGTTTCAGGAAAATCTGCTTCCTTTAGATAGCAAGCTAGCTTTCATTAGATAGCTTGTTTTAAGGGGGATACTCCTCTAAAAGCCCATTAAATGCTTTTATATCAGTTTTAAGGATTTGAATCAGAATGAAGGAAGGCTATTAGAAGGTATATGCTGTGCCTGTAGCGCAAGGAAAGAAGTTGGCAGTTACCCCGTCAGATCCAAAATTTGCTGAACTTTTACATTCCTAGGACTAGGACTCTTTGCAGAGTTTGGAATCAACAAATTTAGTCAATTTGTTGTACCTCTTACTTCAAATTGGAATCATGATATTTAAGTCTTCCATGGACAGGGATATAACAGTAGTCAATCTATAGGGTCTCCTAGCGCTTATCTTATGTCTCATAAGATATTTAAAATATAATAAATCATCCACCTAGTCTCCAGTACTTAGAACAACATGCTGTTCTAATAAAAAAAGCATGTGCCAAAGTCAAAAACACATCATCCCCATCCATCTTACTATGGCCTCTCAGCCTTTTATGCAATTTAGCATGTAACCTCACATCTCAATTATTTTCCATAACTTACTCACTCTCCTCAGAGAATTTATAGTCAGAGAAAACCATAGCCAGAGACACTGGCTGTATTTCTGATTAAATATTCTTCCCTGACAACAGAAAAGCCCTGGTCAAAATTAAAAGACCTAAATAAAATTTATTTTTAGTGCTTTGCTTACTCCCAATCAAAAACCTTCCTTGCTTAAATTTTGTGACTTTTATTTCCTGCCTTAAAGCCACAATAAAATAAAGAAAAGGGGGTGATAAACACAGAATGTTAAAGCATACCAATGCAGTGCCCTAGCTCTTCTCTGCCTGGCTTTTCCTAACACCAACCCACCACCCTCCTTGGGCTGAATCCAAGCCAGCCTGCCCCGGTAATAGTGTGTGTCTATCCACACGCAGCTCCCCATTTCCATCCCTTCCACCACCACATCCTGTATATCACGCCTGCGAAATATTTCTCAATTTTATCTCCTTGTCTCAAGTTCCACTTCATGTTTTTAGTTAATGCTGGTTTCATCTCTGGCCTGAAAGCCTGCAGTATTTTTCTCACTGGTCCCAGACGCCAGGCTCATTCCTTCAAAACTGTTAATTTTCTGAAGCAAAAGTGTGATGATACTGGCTCTGCTAGAAGATAATACTGAAACAAGGGAATCACAAGGCCTTCATAACTGACCTGCAGGCCGTTCCAGCCTCGCTCCTCCACAGCCTCAGTACATCAGTCACACACCTCTGCCCCTCTTCTGCTACACATTTCGTCTCTACCAATGGACAGGTCTTGCTTCACAGACTGCCCCTCCTTCCTCTCCCACAGAGCTATCTCTGAAGATAGCTGAAGTTTTAAATCTCTACTAAAGATTTCTCTATCATTGGTACAACCTTTATTTGTCTGTGTTTCACCATATTAAAATCATTTATGTTTTTTGAGTTCTTCCTCTGTTCGAGCCATATAGATGTGTCTGCGCTCTGAACATAACGCATAAGCAAAACAAACTCAACCTCGTGATGCTTACAGTTTAGTGGGGAGGCGTGCGTGCTTGCTCAGTCATGTCCGACTCTGCAACCCAATGGACTGTAGCCCGCCAGGCTCCTCTGTCCATGGAATTTTCCAGGCAAGAATGCTGGAGTATGTTGCCATTTCTTTCTCCAGGGATTGAACCCACATCTGCATTGGCAGGCAGATTCTTTACCACTGAGCCACCAGGAAAGCCCAGTGGGGAAGACAGACCTTAACCAAATAATCACAGAAGAATATGATTGCAACTACAGTGTTAATGAAAGAACAGTAAACAGAGCAATGAGAACATGAGCAGGAAGACCTGATCTAGTCTTTGAGATAAGAGAAGGCCCCTCTGAGGAAATCACTTTTGAACAACTATAAGCAGAAAGATAGAAGGAAAGGAAGGAGGATGGATAAGTCAAATGATAAGGATTAGACTCACAATGACACAATCAGGGTATATAAGGCAAGTCCTAAGTACTCAACACTGGACTCTTAAAATTCATCAACGTTTTATGTAAGTGACATCAGCAAATTTCTTCTGACCAGGACCTTCCTGCTCCAGTAAGAAAATATTTTCCAACTGTACACGTGTAAATACTATGAAATTGAAACCAAGAAATTTTTGTCTTGAATAATATAAATCATACAAGCCTCAACCTTGTCTCAGTTGCACAGATCTGTTTTTACCCAGATAGCATAAATTTCAGATTTAGAAGGCTGCTTAAAAAAGAAAAGAATCTAGCCCAGGCAGATATCACTATGGATCACAACCCTCTTTCCCAAGGAGTGTCAACTCAGCTTCAAAATCTTTCTCCTGGATCACCCCAATCAATTACTTTTAATAAGCCAAAACTTTTTTCGATTCAGATATGTTTTGGCCTGCCCGTTCAAATCCAGCCTTCTGCCTTGAAGTTGAATTATATATCCGTTGATGTAATTTTTGTTATAGTAACTTTCAAAATAAAATTACATCTGCGTTTTTCCCTAACAAACTCATATTACAATCGATGGGACATGGACAATGTCTGCTTCTCATTTGGAACACTCTGAAGAATAAAAATGATTCAAGAGTTCCAAAGGTTTGAGAGTAAGCATTAATCTATACCAGCGTCTGTCTGTTGGTGAGAAAGAGGATGAATGCTGCTCTTTGCTCACAAAGTAACAGCAGGGTGGCCCTTCACTCCCTTATCTCTTCTTCTAATGAGCTAGTCCTAAATACAGCAATGCATTTCAGAATACACTGCAACTGGAATTCTGGCTCCATATCAAGACAAGACAAGTCAGGATCAAACTCCTGAAGAAGTTATACACAATCTGTTGACATACATTGAAGAACCTGTTTAATTGTACTAGGGAAAAAATATGTGATTTAAAGCTTCTAGGGAGAGCTTCAGCCACAACTTTATCCTGGATGGGAGGCAGTACCAAAATACTTTAACCAACTAAGACAGAGAGCTGTCTACTCTAAAAGTTACCTTAAAATAAAAACCAGTACTGAATCACTGCCAGGACAATATGCTTTATTTTGTTTTATCTTAGCTTTACTTTGAAATGACTTTTGTTTTTGCTGCTTAGTCGTGTCCAACTTTTTGCAATCCAGCTGCAGCACACCAGATTTCCATGTCCTTCACTATTTCCTGGAGTTTGCTCAAAGTCATGTCCATTGATGCTATCTAACCATCTCATCTTCTACTGCCCTCTTCTCATTTTCCACTACTTTGGGACCCTATGGACTGTAGCCCACCAGTCTCCTGTGGCTCTTCTGTCCATTTCTCAGCAAGAACACTGGAGTGGATTTCCATTTCCTCTTCCATGGGATCTTCCCAATCCAGGGGTCAAACCCACATCTCCTGCATCTTCCAGCATTGGCAGGCAGATCCTTTAACACTGAGCCATGTGGGAAGCCCTTAAAGGACTTTAGAAACTCATCATTTTTAGTCCTCTCACCTCTAGCCATGCTCTGCTCCAAATCTTTCTCTGCATTACAATCCAAATGATTTTTTTTAATCAAAGATGTTTTATGTCCATCTTCATTTAAAATTCTTTAGAGGCTTCCCTTGCTGTCAGTAAAAAGTTAAACCCTTTGATAAGGTTTATCACAATATTGATGATCTAATTCCAGCTTGTTTCACCAGCCTCTAGCCACTCCATTCTCCCTTTGATCTCTACTCCCACCATACAGCTTTGAACCACCTCCTCTTCCTCAAAAGCAATGCTGCTCCTTGCTTCTCTATTTTTGGCCAAGTTATTTCTTCTGTCAAGGAGACAGTCCCACTATCCTCAGCTGGAGGCCATCTCAAGTGCCTCTGTAAGGATCAGGCATATATGATCTATTCTAAATGCTTAGTTAATAAACTCTTTTTTCCACTACTTTGTGAGTCTAGGAGGACAGAAAAATTGTCTGTCTTGCTCAACAATGAACACCCAGCTCTCAGTATAATACCAGACACATAAAACATGACATGGAAATCATCAAATTCTCCAAAAATCAGATACCAAACCTTTCCTCAGTGAATAAATTAGTCTGATTCCCTCTCTCATATAATTGCATGAAATACAAAATCTACTTGGATTTCTTAAGTATTTGTATGAGTACTCAAGAAAACATCCTACAGTGTACATTTTATTGATTGTCAGTTTTATCTCAATATAGCTATTTTGTTTGAAAAAAAAAATCCACTCTTGACCTCTTGATAGAACAGAAGAAGTCAAAAAACTGAATAAATTACTGTTAACCTAGGACTCTATATTCAGTGAAAAATTATCATCAGAAATTTAGGAGAAATAAAGATATTTCAGACAAAGGCTAGAACTTACCAGCAGAACTGCACTAACAGGTACTCTAAACAATAACAACAACAGCAAAAACCAAACACTCGGAGACCTATAAAGAAATGAAAATCAGTAAAAAGAAATGTTAATATGCAGGCAAATTCAAATGAATGTTAAATGTAAAGCAAACAATAATGTCTCAAGTTTAAATTATATATATATATATATAGAGAGAGAGAGAGAGAGAGAGAGAGAACAAAGACAAAAATGATGTATTAAAGAGTTCTAAGGTCCTTTTGTCATCCAGAAAGAAGGGAAAATTGCTAATATTGCAGTTTGGAAAATCAAGGATACATATTGGAAAGGGTCTGCTTTGCAGGCAGAGAGGAGGCATGATGGACTTCTGAAGTGGTGGCAATATTCACTTCTTGACCTGGGTGATAGTTATATGGCCATCTCTTTGTAATTAATCATTGAGCTAGTACATTTCTGTATTGTGCATTTTTCTGCCTGTGTGTTATAATTCACATATAAAATTTTTAAAATCTGAGGGGCATGGAGGACTCCCGGGGTCAAGCTCAAACTCCTAAACACTTTTTGAGCTTTTGCTCACATCATACCTGCTAACATCCCACAAGCCAAGGCAAAGCCCAAAGTCCAGGATGGGGAGAGGCTCTTAATCTTCCAATAGACTCGGGAATTAGTAACTTTTTCTGTGAGATGCCAGATAGAAATATTTTAGGCTTTATGGGCCAAATAGCTCTCTTTTTGCAAATTTTTCTCTTTTTCAAAATCTAAAAACATAAAGGCCAGGACTTCCCTGGTGGTCCAGTGGTTAAGGATCTGCCTGGCATTGCAGGGAACACAGGTTTGTCCCCTGGTCAGGGAAGATTTCGCGTGCCAGGGAGCAGCTAAGCCCATGTGCAACAATTATTGAGCCCCGGCTCTGCCATAAGAAAAGCCACCACAATGAGAACCTCCTGCACCGCAATGAAGAGTAGCTCCCACTGGCAGCAACTAGAGAAGACCCACTACAGCCAAAAATAGATAAAATTGCAATGCTAAGTCACTTCAGTCGTGTCCGACTCTGTGCGACCCTATAGACAGCAGCCCACCAGACTCCCCTCTCCCTGGGATTCTCCAGGCAAGAACACTGGAGCGGGTTGCCATTTCCTTCTCCAATGCATGAAAGTGAAAAGTGAAAGTGAAGTCACTCAGTTGTGTCCGAACTCTTCGTGACCCCATGGACTGCAGCCTACCAGGCTCCCCCATCCATGGGATTTTCCAGGCAAGAGTACTGGAGTGGGGTGCCATTGCCTTCTCCAAAAATTGCAATACATACATACATATATATAGGCCATTATTAGCTGAGGCTCTTACAAAAACTAGCTACAGCTGGATTTGGCCCTCAGGCCATACTTTGCCCACCATTACATTGGACCATGCTCCTCTGTCCATGGAATTTTCCAGAAAAGAATAGTGGAGTGGGTTGCCATTTTCTTCTCTAGGGGATCTTCCTGACCCAAAGACTGAACTCGAATCTCCTGCATCTCCTGCATTGGCAGGTAGATTCTTTACCACTTATGCCACCTAGGAGACCCAACAGTACCATAGGGAAGTTTTTAAAAGCAGGGCAAATAATTTAGTCTTCCCCAATTCATCTTCTTGGTGTGACTATTCATATCCCTATCATGAGGAAAACATATTCACCCCTATCTCAAGATACCACCAAATCCACCTAAACAAAGCATCAAGCTAATGTCCTGGTATACATTAGGTTCAAATGTGGCCCTTCTTGATCCACAGATCTAGGAAGTAAATAGACAAGTTCCTCAATGGTCAGTGGGCAGGATAACTGGAATAAGACATTTCCATTCAGAAAAAGAAGAAGAATGACAGGCACATAGGGATCACTGCTCCCTAGAAATTCAGAAATACAGTAGGCAAATGTTGCCCCCTCCATCACAGTAAAACAACTTTCCTTGATTAGACTCTAGTTTTAAAAATAGGTAAATGCCTTCCTGGAAGAGGGTTGTATTTTCTATTTGTTTGTTGGTTAATCATAGTAGTTATCAGAATTTTCCAGAAGGCAAAGCTAGCCATGCAAGCCCCTTTCTTGTCTGCTAATATCCCGTTTGTCAAATAAAGCCATATGACTAAGTTCAAAGTCAAAAAGTAAAAAAAAAGTACATTACTATACACCCGCTTGTGAGGACACGACAGATTGTGGTTGCATAACACTGCTAAAAAGACTAAAGCATTAAGGTCAACTGCTTCATCTGCCTGAAAGACCCCACTTTATGATGTAATGGCCTGGAAATTCAGGTTTGACCTCTACTGATTCCATATTGACATTGTTTTCCAAAAGCAAATTAGATCCCAAATCAGGGTCACCCGAACATTAAACACAAGATTTTCATTTGAAACAATGAATATTAAATTGTAACAAATATTTAAACTCAATAAACAACATCTTTAAATCGACTGTAAAGAGTTAAACTTTATTCAAAAAAAAATAATAATAGTTTAAAAAGGGAGGCGTAGTTAATGTCAAAAATAATGCACCAAATTCTGTGAAAATGGATTTTAGTTGATTTGCTGCTTATCATGAGCTGACATTGTAATGAGTCTTCCAAAAACCTAATGGAGTCAAGCAGCATTTAGAAGATAGATACCCAACACAGGGGTTACTGTCACTATTCTGACTGTTCAAATCACATATTATAAAATAAGTTCCATTTTAAGAGAAACATTGATTAAATGGAATGGTCTAGAGGAAGGTGACCAAGAAAATGAAGGGTCTTTGAATAAAGCTCTATGATAAATATAGAAAGGAATTTTGAAAGTTCATCTTGGAAAACAAAAAAGCAAGAGAGGGAGAAAAACATGAGAAATGTGTTGAAATGTTTTCATTCAAGGTTGTCATTTGGAAGAGGAAATAGATTTATTCACTGCTGCTAAAGATCAAAGGTTAGCAATATGTAGGGCCAAGGATGAGCCTACATTTTGAGCAATAAACCAGCTAGAGTATAAATATTTTAGGCCTGCTAGTCTGCAGCAACCACTCGACTTTACCATTGTAACAGGAAAATAGTCCTAGATGATACATAAACTAAGGTTGTTGTTCAGTCGCTCAGTCGGTCGGGCTCTTTGCAACCCCATGGACTGCTGAACGCCAGGCTTCCCTGTCCTTCACCACCTCCCAGAGCTTGCTCAAACTCATATCCATTGAGTCAGTAATGCCATCCAACACCTCATCCTCTGTTGACCCCTTCTCCGCCTGCCTTCAATCTTTCTCAGCATCAGGGCAACCTGGGAGTGCTGAGAATTAAATTTAGCCAGGAGCAATCTTGACCAGTGAGGGTGAGGAGACAGAATCAATACCTCAGTGTCCACCCCCCTCGTGGAACAGTTCGAAGGTGGGTTCTTCACTGTCCATCAGAGAATCCCCATCATAACTGAACCCCCATTGCCTCATTAATGCAAACTGCACTAGCTTTCCCCTGACAATGTCTCATTTTTTCCCACTCTCACTTTCGCTTCTGAGAATCACCTCCCAAATTAACCACCTGCCCTCAAGGACTTACCTCAGATTCGACTTCCTGCAGTCTCAAATTAAAATAGACGTGTCAGGCTAGAGTTAATGAACATGCCCTTAGGGACCAGATGATCACTTGTTATCAAAATGGAAAGTATTTTTAAGTTAGACTAATGGTTCTCAACTGATTTCGTCCCCTAGAGGCGATTTTTGAGTGTCATGACTGCCTCTGCCCTCACTCTGGCACCTAGTAAGTAGAACAAAGTGGTACTCTTAAATATCCCACAATTCATGGAACAGTCCCACATGACAAAGAATTATCAGGCCCAAATGTCCACGGTGCTGAGTTTGAAAAACCTCCAGTGAAGCTGGAGATTGATTTTTAAATGGACTCTAACATCCCTGTGCTATTCTAAGATTCTACCATTTTAAGAAAGCACACTAAAATTCTTAACCTGATGAACTTCAGAGGATTCATAATGCCTTGGAAATTAAGTGCAGAATTTTTTGCCTATGTCAACCTTTACATTTTAGTGGAGAGTGTCCACAGCTCTCATAAATTTCTCTAAGGGGTCTGTAACTCATAAAGGTTAAAAGCCAAGGTTTAGATAATAATTCTTAATAATTTTACCATAGTTCTAAATCTTTAATCACCTTTTTTTCTCTTCTCTAAGGTTAAAAATATAAGGATTGACTTTTCACGTTTGACAGCAGTTTTTCCTAAGGCTGTGTAATTCTGATGGGTATATGAGGCAGGCAAAGAAGAGACTGAATTTAGTTAATTATGATACAGTAAGAGGACACAAACTTCCTGGCAATCAATCTGGCACTTTCCTCAAGTACAAATAAAACTAATTTTTAAACCCCTAATTAATATTGCTCAGTAAATATCACTACATATTAAAGAAGAAACTGAGCAAATGAAAACTGCATAGAGAGAACAGTCCTTTGTAGCCTCCTAACCCATATCTTTTTGAACATAAAGCCACTGCCAACGAAGTGCCTAAGATAAAGAATTGGTATAGACCTTCCTTCTGTAGATTTCTTAAGCCGGGGCCATATAAATCAAACAGGATTACTTTATCTGCACCTAAGAATTCTGTAGAGACATACTGAACCTATAAGAGATGGCAGAACCTGGCCAAGTTCTGTCTTTTTGGTAATAAATTCTACTACCATTCTGACTCTGCTTTCAGAGTCCTTTCTATATTGATTTTAGAGCACAATATGTGGATTTATCTGCAATATTAAAGATTTTTATTTTATAAGAATCCAAAAAAAAAAAGAATCCAAAACTTTGCTGCCTTAGAGTATGATTCTTCTGGTACTGTGCCTATATGAAAGAATGAGAAAAATAATAACAACTAAATACATATGATATAAAATTCAATGTAAAACACAAGTCAGGTATTAGACTACCCTGAAATAATATGATATTCAGCTTTATGATGTACTTAATGAAAAGTACCTTTTATGAGAACTTACTAAGTGCCAGATATGATAGATTCAGATAGATATTTAAATCCCATGACAATTATTTGAACTAGAAACAATTTTTCCATCCCCACTTTACAACTTAAGGCTTGGAGAGGTAAAATAATTTACCTAGGACTGTAGAATTAAAAATGCCAGAGCAAGGATTTTAATCCACATTTCTAGCTCCAGAAAGCATCCTTATCCATGTAACACAATACTGCCTTACATGGTACAGCAGTTTAATTAGGAAATGTTGGGAAGATATGAATCTCTGCACTGGGAATATCTGAGTCACCACAGAAAATTTTGGAAAGAAGCTGGAGTTGATAATTTTACCTGAAAAAGTTTTAACCTGCAAATAAGTTTAAGGGCACCAAAACTTCTATGCTGTGCAAGTGAGCCGGGAGCTTGAGGTATTCATCACCAAAAGAGGCCAGAACTTTGTGGGAGGCACAAAGACACATTTAGGCTTTGAAAAAGAGAGTAGGAGTCAGCTTCTGTCAAAAACAGGAGTCTGCATCTATCAGAAGTGTGTGAGAGCAGAAAGGTGCGATCTACCAATGACTAAAAGGACTGAGCTAAGAACTTGGCCCAGAAGAAGTGAAGAGTCAAATTATACTTGGTTTTGACAATTAACTACAAAATCAATTTAGATTAACAGAATAATTTAGAGAGAAATGGGTCCCAAGTAAGAATAAGACTTCCAAGTCCTAGAGCCACTCAGAGAAAAGATGGTAACTAAATGTCAACACACACTCTATAGGGGATATTTACTGAGAAGAGGGTGGGGAGCAGCAGATAGGAAAACACTTCTGTATTAGTAAGGACAATTTCAGTTTTAATCCAAAGAAGCTGAATTCACCTTACCTTAGGAAAAAATATATCTATTGGACATATAACTGAAAACTCTAAATATATTTCAATTAGGGCTAGATAAAGGTAATCAGAAAAAGGGCTTCCCTGGTGGCTCAGCTGGCAAAGCATCCTCCTCCATTGCAGGAGATGCAAGAGATGCAGGTTCAATCCCTGGGTTGGAAAGATTTCCCTGGAGAAGGACATGGTAACCTACTCCAATATTCTGAAAATTCCACAGACAGAGGAGCCTGGCAGGCTACAGTCCATGGGGTTGCAAAGAGTCAGATACGACTGAGCACTCATGCACACACGCACACACACACAAAGATGATCAGAGGTTGCCAGACAACTTTATAATTCAATTCTGCTTTCCTCTCAACAGGCTTCCTCCTCCTCAAATAGACAACTTCTGTAGTAAAAAGATGGCCACCACAAGCTGCAGGCCTACAAGGTCCTAAAAGATCTTCTTCATCCCCCTCAAAAAGAAAGCCTGTGTCTTGGTAGCTCTGACAAAAGCTGGGGTCTGAGTTGGCTTGGATCATGTGACCATCCCTAAGCCAGCCACTGTGGCCTGATGGTGCAGGTCTTGAAGACCCATTGCATGGCCTCCATGGCCCTGTTTTGGGGAGAGCAGGGATTGAAATCAAGCCCACTCAACCACAGGGACAGAGCATAGGTGGGAGGGATAGTTTCCTGTAAGAAGGGATGCTAGGCAGGAAAAATATAAATGAAAATAGAAATAATGTATCAAATTCTGAACAGGATCTGGAGGACAGGTACTGGTTAGAACACAGTGCAGCCTGGAGCCAGATGCTCCATGTGCACACGGAGCATCACGGGGTGGGGAGTCATACTTCAAGCAGTCAAGCATTTGTTGAATATTTATTATTATATTTCATTGATTGTAAGATGCACATTTTTCACATTTTAACAACTTAGATATCAGAATCTTACAATGAATGACATCCCATAATGGCTGCTGGCCAGAGGGCAGCTTACAGTTTTCAAAGTCTGCACAGAACTGGGTCATAATTCTTCATATTTCCATCTCTTCAAATGAGTTATGTACATTGTTAATACTATATTTGTAGAGTTCAATGGCTGTTTAAAATATCTTCTGAAAGATTAAGCTATGATCCAGCACTGAAATGAAATGTTATTATATATGCAGAAAAGGAATCTGTGCGACAGGGCATTCAGTTAATATTAATGAAGCACATATTCATGGTTGTGAGAATGATCACCATTCCAAATTTTTTTGCAAAGTAACACCAAGTGCTTTTTGACACCCAAGAAAGGATGACACCCACAAATAGATGAAGCTGTATTACATTTTTATACTGATATATATATGAAAAGCATTGCCTTTCACATGCCAATGGCCCTAAAGATATTAGTAGTTAATAACAGCAACACTAAATGATAAACATGTATGTCTAAATAGTCCAAAATAACTCTTTCAATAAATTTCAGTTAAGTTAAATTTACTATTAGAATTTTAAAAATAATGTCACTTAACAAAGTGGTACCATTTGTTGGTAGTACATAAAATAATATTATAGCTTAAAAATCAGTAGCAATGGATTTGATGAAATAAGGTGTATGACAGACACTGCGGTCGGGTACTAAAAATGCAAGAGAAATAATTCATGGTCCCTACATCTGAGATGTGCATTGTTAGTGATGTGTGGTAGAAAGGCGTTATCGAGACAACCTTCACTGAGTCAGAAACTTTCCCTCACCTATCACATGTGTTTTGCATTCTGACCCAGTCTCCATTTCCAAAGTATTATATGAAAAATATTTATGGAAATGTTTGCAGATTTTAAATTAATAAATGATTATAAATTATGTAACTGTCTTGAAAACTCCAGTACTCCAAATACTTAAGCCAAAAACCTTAGAGTCACTCTTGACTCCTCTCCGTCTCACACTTCACATCCTTCAGAAAGCTTTAGCTTCAAAATATACCTAAAGAATCAACTACTCGGCTACTGTTTTAATCCTATCCACTGTCCTGTCTAACCTGGAGTACTGCAAGAATCTCCTTGCAAGTTTTCCTGTTTTCATCTTTACCCATCCACCTCTCATCCATGATCTGGCTTCAAGACAAACCAAAAGTTATCCTTTTAAGCATAGTGTAGATTATGACACTCTTGTGTCACAAATTCTGAAATGGCCTACCATTTCACTCAGAATAATGGCCAAGTTCCCTGCAAATGACCAACAACACTCTCAATAACTAATCTTGTGTCACCTCTCTGATTTCTACTCTTATTCTCCCTATTACTTACTTCACCCCAACTTGCTGGCCACCTTGCTGCTCTTTGAACACACCAGGCTTGCTCTTGCTTCCAGCCTTTGATCCTGTTTTCCCTGTGCTGAATTTTCCTCTGCAAGACAACTGCTTGGCTGATTTTCTTGCCTCATCTCAATCTTTGCTCAAATCTCATCTCATCAATGAGTCCCCTCTTGATCACTCTAATGACTATTGCAACTGTCTGCTCTCCCCTGCTCTCCCAGGCCCCCTTACCCTGGTCGTATTTGCTTTTTTACTACAGCTTTTATCTGCTTCTAACACATTATATAATTTCCTTATTTGTTATGTTTATCTCATTACTTCATTCCCCACTTCTTCCATCTCACAAATCTAAGCTCCATGAGGACTATCTTTTTTGCTCACAGTTGCATTCTAGCACTTAGAACAATGAAAAGCAAATAAGTAGGTGCCCCATAAACATTTGCTAAATGAATAAATGGATAATTTTCACTAGTCCAAATATGTATATGAATATAGATTTACATCTGTAAAATCACTTACAATGGGCAGAGAGGACATAAGCTAAAAATCCTCTAAAGTCAAAAACCAAACATGCTGACAGAGTGTGCAAAGGAAAATAATCTATAGAAGTTATAGTACAAGAGTCCAGAAAACAGAGATAGGAGGAGAGACAGGGAAAACAGACAATAGGATTGCTACCTTGGGTGAAGGGCAGGTCTGCTAGGATTAATGATCCAAGCTTCTGGAATTAATGTCTTCAGACCACACTCAATTGAATGCATAAACCCTTCCAGCAAGCTTCTGTAAAAATGAGCAAGGTCAGGGGCAGCTTCCATTCCCCAACACCTACCCCTAATTCCCAGCAAAGGCTACAAGGACTGTCCCAGAATACTCATCTTCTAAATAGAACCCAGATCTGTGTACCCAAAGCCAACATCTCACTCCTGTCAAAATGAAATCCACAGATTGCCTGTGGATACACAGCTGGCATAAGCAAGCCAGTAGCAAGTCAAGCATGTATTCTACTTTCTCTCTCTCCTTTCCCCTTTATATTCTATGTGCCAAAGGGGTGAAAGGAGAAGAGACAGTAATAAAGCTAATTGGAGAACCATTAAATTGCCTTTTACTCGTCAGCTCTATCTATATCTGTCTTTAGGGTAAAACTCCTCTACAGAAATAAAGCTTTTGAAATAATATTTGAAATCCAATAAAAGTACATGTCATGGAAAGCTGACTACCTGAGTATTCAAATTCCTTTACCTTCAGAATCTCAAATTCTCTGGCACTGGCATCTTCTCACTTTTCTCTCTTCTCACTTAAATTGGATAGGCCTCCTACAAGACAATACACTTCCTCCATTTTTCCCCCACCTCTAGCTGCAAAAATCCCTCCCATCCCATCCTTCTTCAATGCCTAGCTCCAATTCCAAACCCCTCCAGAAAACTGCAGCATTTGACTTTTTCCCTTCTTCTGACATGTCCCTCGTCTTCTTTTCTTTTCCAATGCAGCACATGGGCATTTGATACAATTTTCCATAACAGACCTGAGCTTCTCCCTTATCTCTCTGCATTCCAAAAGCACATGGAATAGAAGAGCGCTGAACTGGAGGACTGTAGAGGCCACAACCATGCATGACGCACACTTGGAAATACATGAAAAAACATGGTTCCAAGAAGATAAGGATCTGAAGTATAATGTCCTCTTTTATATCACATGGACACTCTTCTATAATTAGAACCTAGTGGATTTTTTCAAATATGTTTTTAAAATTTATCTGATTGTTTGCTATTATTTCACTCTATCCTAGTAGCTCTTGGAAGAAAAAGCTCATATTTTTAACCCAGATGCATTAAACTGTCTCTTTTATTTTTTTTTTCCAAAAAACTTGGTAAAGAGAGTAAACTCAGTTTGCCTCTGTGCTGGAGGTCTCACAAAAGGTGTAAGAGGAGGAGCGTGGGACATTTGCCAAAACCCAAGACAGCACTGCCAGGAATGAGTACACCTCAATCAAGGAGAAGAAACCCTTCCAGTGTAATAGAGCCAAGTTTAGGTAACCTGACTACTTACTGTCCAAACCAGGTCAGTTCTGCAAGTGAAAGAGGCAGCATTAACCGTGATAACAGGCAGCAAGTATTAACTGGAACTGTATCAGGCAAACCAGCACCTAGGACTAGCCTTCCAAAAGTCCGTGAACCTGAAGCTTCAGGGCACACACAGCAGGAGAGAGACCATCGCAGGTCTAAAGCAGATCTAGCTAGCTTAGAATAAATTCTTTGACAAAGCAGACTATTGAAAGAGCCATTCAGCATTCTACCACCTCTAGAAAGCTCAGCAGGAAAAGAAAAAAGTGCTGAAAAAGGTATGTTGAACAACCCAGTCACCATGGAATTAGCGGAGTGGAAGCTGCAAGAAGTCTCTGCTATCCATCAAAATCCACCTCCCACTGCTGTCATCAACCATTAGGATCAGCAAGCAACCTACCAGGTTGAAGAGACTTTATTATCCAGGAGACTCTACCTTCTCTGCCATCAAGGCAGAGGTAAAGACTGAGGGAGAAAGAAGAAAAGCCCCGTTATCTTCCACAATCAGATGAAGGAAAGAACTATAGAGATACAAAATGCTGACACTAGAAAGGGTCTTAGGGACAATCTAATCCAGGGTCCCAAGATACAAATAAGGTAACTTAGTTCAGCAAGAATAAATAATACATGTTATGCCCCTGGAAAAGTACTTGTGATATAATTCATTCATTCGTTCATTCAACAAGCAGGTACTGAGCACTCTCAACATGTCAGGCACAAGGATAAGTACTAGAGAATGAAAAGATAAATAAGACATTGCCTGCCCTTGAGAATCTGTGTATTTATAGTTTAAATGTCTTAATAATAACAATGATTATTGAGTGTATTGTGAGACTATTGGGTTAATACCACTTGACTATTCTAGCCAAATGGCAAAAACAGAAGGATTCTTAATAGGGAGAATGTGAGAAAATATGGTAACTTTACTGAGAATTCTTATACTGGAAAAAAATGTTTAATAATAAACCTTCCGCTTGTCTTCTTTTTCTATTTTTTCTTACATGTACACATCACCATATGCAAAATGAGAATCAAATTGAACCCTACAATTTTCTATCTGTAAAATAAATGAGCCTCCAAAACCACACTAATGAATCTTCACCATTTATTCACAGAATGTCATCATGTAGAAAGATGGTCATTATATGAAATTAGTTTGACTAGAAGATCTTCCTAATTCATTCAGTCTTTATAGAATTTATAATAACAAGCATGGAGCACTCTAAATGCTTTGTAAGAAAAATACGATTTTGAGCTTGAATGAAACCAGTATCTAGAAGAACAATTTCAACATAACCCAAGTAAAACATCACTTAAACCTGCAAATATTGCTTATACTTGTTCATACTGAATAAAATTATTTGTCATATCAATAAAGCATCAGAACACAACACTGTGAGAAGTTTTGTTGTCGTGTGACAATTTTATTTTTTTGTTCTAACTTCATTTCTCAACATTGCTAAATTCAAATTTTATCAACAGTTTAATTAGATTTTCATATTCAAATGTAATATGGTTTCTCCTTAAATACTCATAAACATAAATTTTTCTTTATGTACATGTGAACAGTTCAAAATGTGTCATGAAAAAGACTGAAAAAAAATGAGTTTCTCCAATATTGTACTTTCACATTCAATTACGATAATAAACTGGCACACATTTTCACAGTCTTAAATATTTTTAATCTACATTGAGCATAATGGTTTGCATTATGTGAATGCTAAATTAAATGAGGACAAGGTGAGTGAAAATATATTCAGAAACCCTCATACCATTCCTGGTTAGTATAATTTCTTTATAAAACAAAGGTATTCAAATATGCCCAATGCTGAATATATCTGAGGTTCCTCTAGTTCATGAGAATAATAATGCTTTGAAAAGAAAAGAACTATTACCAGAAATATAAAACAGAAAGAGATCCACAGACCTTATGGGAGGTAGATAGAAGGATATGTTGGGAGACTGGGAATAATATATACAGATGCCTTTTTCATTATTTCATTATTAATAATATATATAGATGCCTACCGGAATGCAAAAGTAGGAACTCAAGAAACACCTGGAGTAACGGGCAAATTTGGCCTTGGAATACAGAATGAAGCAGGGCAAAGACTAATAGAGTTTTGCCAAGAAAAGGCACTGGTCATAGCAAACACCCAGTTCCAACAACACAAGAGAAGACTCTACACATGTACATCACCAGATGGTCAACACCAAAATCAGATTGATTATATTCTTTGCAGCCAAAGATGGAGAAGCTCTATACAGTCAACAAAAACAAGACCAGGAGCTGACTGTGGCTCAGATCATGAACTCCTTATTGCCAAATTCAGACTTAAATGGAAGAATGTAGGGAAAACCACTAGACCATTCAGGTATGACCTAAATCAAATCCCTTATGATTATACAGTGGAAGTGAGAAATAGATTTAAGGGCCTAGATCTGATAGATAGAGTGCCTGATGAACTACGGAATGAGGTTCGCGACATTGTACAGGAGATAGGGGTCAAGACCATCCCCATGGAAAAGAAATGCAAAAAAGCAAAATGGCTGTCTGGGGAGGCCTTACAAATAGCTGTGAAAAGAAGAGAAGTGAAAAGCAAAGGAGAAAAGGAAAGATATAAGCATCTAAATGCAGAGTTCCAAAGAATAGCAAGAAGAGATAAGAAAGCCTTCCTCAGTGATCAGTGCAAAGAAAAAGAAGGAAACAACAGAATGGGAAAGACTAGCGATCTCTTCAAGAAAAGTAGAGATACCAAGGGAACACTTCATGCAAAGATGGGCTCGATAAAGGACAGAAATGGTATAGACCTAACAGAAGCAGAAGATATTAAGAAGAGGTGGCAAGAATACACAGAAGAACTGTACAAAAAATCTTCACGACCC
>NW_011495021.1:5023799-5025064 GCF_000754665.1 Bison bison bison
AGGACTGGAAAAGGTCAGTTTTCATTCCAATCCCAAAGAAAGGCAATGCCAAAGAATGCTCAAATTACCACACAATTCCACTCATCTCACATGCTAGTGAAGTAATGCTCAAAATTCTCTAAGCCAGGCTTCAGCAATACGTGAACCGTGAATTTCCAGATGTTCAAGCTGGATTTAGAAAAGGCAGAGGAACCAGAGATCAAATTGCCAAAATCCCCAGGATCATGGAAAAAGCAAGAGAGTTCCAGAAAAACATCTATTTCTGCTTTATTGACTATGCCAAAGCCTTTGACTGTGTGGATCACAATAAACTGTGGAAAATCCTGAAAGAGATGGGAATATCAGACCACCTGACCTGCCTCTTGAGAAATCTGTATGCAGATCAGGAAGCAACATTTAGAACTGGACATGGAACAGCAGACTGGTTCCAAATAGGAAAAGGAGTACATCAAGGCTGTATATTGTCACCCTGATTATTTAACGTATATGCAGAGGACATCATGAGAAACGCTGGACTGGAAGAAACACAAGCTGGAATCAAGATTGCTGGGAGAAATATCAATACCTCAGATATGCAGATGACACCACCCTTATGGCAGAAAGTGAAGAGGAACTAAAAAGCCTCTTGATGAAAGTGAAAGTGGAGAGTGAAAAAGTTGGCTTAAAACTCAACATTCAGAAAACTAAGATCATGGCATCTGGTCCCATCACTTCATGGAAAATAGATGGGGAAACAGTGGAAACAGTGTCAGACTTTATTTTTTGGGCTCCAAAATCACTGCAGATGGTGACTGCAGCCATGTAAGTAAAAGACGCTTACTCCTTGGAAGGAAAGTTATGACCAACCTAGATAGCATACTGAAAAGCAGAGACATTACTTTGCCAACAAAGGTTCATCTAGTCAAGGCTATGGTTTTTCCTGTGGTCATGTATGGATGTGAGAGTTGGACTGTGAAGAAGGCTGAGCGCCGAAGAATTGATGCTTTTGAACTGTGGTGTTGAAGAAGACTCTTGAGAGTCCCTTAAACTGCAAGGAGATCCAACCAGTCCATTCTGAAGGAGATCAGCCTTGGGATTTCTTTGGAGGGAATGATGCTGAAGCTGAAACTCCAGTACTTTGACCACATCATGTGACGAGTTGACTCATTGGGAAAGACTCTGATGCTGGGAGGGATTGGGGGCAGGAGGAGAAGGGGACGACAGAGGATGAGATGGCTGGATGGCATCACTGACTCGATGGACGTGAGTCTGAGTGAACTCCGGGA
>NW_011495021.1:5025164-5027269 GCF_000754665.1 Bison bison bison
GTTGGTGATGGACAGGGAGGCCTGGCGTGCTGCAATTCATGGGGTCGCAAAGAGTCAGACACAACTGAGTGACTGAACTGAACTGAACTGAACACATTACTATGTACAGAATGGATAACCAACTGGGACCCACTGTGTAGCACGGGAAACTATGTTCAATATTATGAAATGACCTATAAGGGAAGGAAATCTGGAAAAGATTACATATATACATATTTTTTATACACACACACACACACCCCCATACATACATATGGCTGAATCCCTATGCTGTACACCTGAAACTTATGCAATACTGTAAATCAACTATATTTGAATTAAAAATTTTTTAATATAACTACCAAGTCTATATTGTGTGATTAAGTACAGATGGGGAAAAAAAAAAAAACAATATTCTCCTTAGCAGGTTCTATACAAGTTTGGGGCTTCACAGACTGCAAATGGTGAGAAACATTTTTTTTTTTTACCTTGCTTATCATAAGTGAAATAGAAGCAACCTGATCTTTAAAAGTAACAGAAGCAAAATATAAGGTTGCCAGAATATGACAGGCAGTCCAAAGTCAAATGAAAATTTCGTTATCTGTACCACTGATTGCCTCCATGGACAGACAAGAGCTGCTATCATCAGTTGTCTTAAATTCAAATCATTTGCACTTTTTTCCTACTGAACTCAGATAAACTCTGCTGAAGCAGAGTTGATAATAAGCGGACGTTTAAAATAAGTTTAAAAAAAATGGCACTCACAAAGCCAACTTCAACACCACCAGTGTAGCAAGTTAACATCTAGAAGGCAGAGTATGGGTAAATACATATTCCCCGGAGGTCTCGGTATCCAAGGTGCTGCTATGAAAGGAGCCTCAGAAGGAAAAAGAAGAACCATGCGCTGATGTTTTGGGTGAAAATAATCAGTCAAATGTCAAGAAAGGTCTATGCCTGGGAAGTCTGGACCCTAGTAGCTGACTTAAGAAGGATCACTGTTCCCATCATCCCGGAATGATCTGTTTCAAGTTAAGTAAAAAGTATTTTGAAAGCCTCCTCTATAAACCTGATTTCAGTCAACAGAGAGCTCACTTACTCTGTTCCTTCCTTTTTTTTTTTTTTTTCTCTCTTGCCTGTTAGAAGATCAGGAAATATGCTGCAGATGTTGGATCCAAAAGCCCAGAAACACACACTATTGGCATATTTATACACCGGAATGCAATTCAACAATAAAAACTTAAAGACAGTAGCAATCAACTACAGATATACTCAAAAACACAGACCAATTTCAGGAACATGTTTAGTGAAATAAGTTAGACATTAAGAAGCACATATTCTATGCTTCTATTTATACAAAGTTTAAGATGAGTTAGACCAGAACAGTGGTTTCCTCTAGAAGGAGATTCAATAAGAGGGGCCAGGAGGGAACTTTCTAGATTAGTGGAAATTGTTCTATATTTTGAATGAAGAGTCAGTTACAACAAAACTCATTGACTCAAAACTCTTTCAAGTTCTGTACTTGTACATACTTCCATTTCCATTTATTTTATTTTATTTTTTCATGTATGAAATGGGTATAATAATAGTGCAAATATCATATGTTATTTATACTATTTATATTCCTTAATCCCACAAAGTACTTCTCCCCTCTACTGTCTCACCTCTCCCCCTGTCAGAGAGAGAGAGAAAAATTCTTTTCTTTTTTTTTTTTTTTTGTAAAATATGTACCATGAGGTACTTTAGTTATTTTCAGTATTCATCCCCCTTGCATAATATCTAAGACAGAACTATGTCATAGCATATTCTTTTTTTTTTTTTCTGAAAAATTTCACAATATAATGTTGATAGTTTACCATGAAGAAATTAAGAAAAGAGAATAGTTTCTAATGTTTATCCATGTATTGACTGTTCGTAGTGCTCTTTACTCCTTCCTGTATTTCCCAGTTTTGTTTTGATATTATCATCATTCATAAAGGACTTTATCATTTTTTATAGCTCGTACATGCTTCCTTAGCTTTCATTTCTCTGAAGGTGTTTTCACCCCCATTTCAAAAGATACTTTCAATGAATATCTATTACAGAATTGACAGCTTTAATTTTTCAGCACTTTTTTTTTTTTTTTGATA
>NW_011495021.1:5027369-5027938 GCF_000754665.1 Bison bison bison
TCTCTCTTGCCTGTTAGAAGATCAGGAAATATGCTGCAGATGTTGGATCCAAAAGCCCAGAAACACACACTATTGGCATATTTATACACCGGAATGCAATTCAACAATAAAAACTTAAAGACAGTAGCAATCAACTACAGATATACTCAAAAACACAGACCAATTTCAGGAACATGTTTAGTGAAATAAGTTAGACATTAAGAAGCACATATTCTATGCTTCTATTTATACAAAGTTTAAGATGAGTTAGACCAGAACAGTGGTTTCCTCTAGAAGGAGATTCAATAAGAGGGGCCAGGAGGGAACTTTCTAGATTAGTGGAAATTGTTCTATATTTTGAATGAAGAGTCAGTTACAACAAAACTCATTGACTCAAAACTCTTTCAAGTTCTGTACTTGTACATACTTCCATTTCCATTTATTTTATTTTATTTTTTCATGTATGAAATGGGTATAATAATAGTGCATATATCATATGTTATTTATACTATTTATATTCCTTAATCCCACAAAGTACTTCTCCCCTCTACTGTCTCACCTCTCCCCCTGTCAGAGAGAGAGAGAAAAAT
>NW_011495021.1:5028038-5028804 GCF_000754665.1 Bison bison bison
TTCACCCCCATTTCAAAAGATACTTTCAATGAATATCTATTACAGAATTGACAGCTTTAATTTTTCAGCACTTTTTTTTTTTTTTTGATAAATTTAATGCCTTTTATTGCCATACCTCGTTTTACTGTGCTTTGCTTTAGTGAGCTTTATAGATACATGTTTTTTTTTTTTTCCTTGTTAATTTTCTGTTTAGTTGATCTATCCATAAGTATGAGTGGGGTATTAAAGTCTCCCACTATTATTGTGTTATTGTTAATTTCTCCTTTCATACTTGTTAGGATTTGTCTTACATACTGCGGTGCTCCCATGTTGGGGTGGATATATATTTATAATTGTTATATCTTCTTCTTGGATTGATCCTTTGATCATTATGTAGTGACCTTCTTTGTCTCTTTTCACAGCCTTTGTTTTAAAGTCTAATTTATCTGATACGAGTATTGTGACTCCTGCTTTCTTTTGGTCCCAATTTGCATGGAAAATCTTTTTCCAGCCCTTCACTTTCAGTCTGTATGTGTCCCCTGTTTTGAGGTGGGTCTCTTGTAGACAACATATGTAGGGGTCTTGTTTTTGTATCCATTCAGCCAGTCTTTGTCTTTTGGTTGGGGCATTCAACCCATTTACGTTTAAGGTAATTACTAATAAGTATGATCCCGTTGCCATTTACTTTATTGTTTTGGGTTCGAGTTTATACACCATTTTTGTGTTTCCTGTCTAGAGAATATCCTTTAGTATTTGTTGGAGAGCTGGTTTGGTGGTGCAGAATTCT
>NW_011495021.1:5028992-5029427 GCF_000754665.1 Bison bison bison
ATTATTTGGAATTCTTTATCAGGTAGATTCCCTATCTCTTCCTCTTTTGTTTGGTTTGGTGGGCATTTATCCTGTTCCTTTATCTGCTGGGTATTCCTCTGTCTCTTCATCTTGTTTAAATTGCTGAGTTTGGGAGTCCTTTCTGTATTCTGGCAGTTTGTGGAGTTCTCTTTATTGTGGCGTTTCCTCGCTGTGTGTGGGTATGTAGAGGTGGCTTTTCAAGGTTTCCTGGTTAGGGAAGCTTGTGTCGGTGTTCTGGTGGGTGGAGCTGTATTTCTTCTCTTTGTTCAGTCGCGCTATGGGGAGGGAGGGAGGGATGCTGCAAACAAATGACACTGGCGTGCGCTCGCAGTGCCTCAGCCACACTGGGTCTGCCCCCGCTCACGGCGCGTGTAGCCTCCCTGCCCACACTGCTCAGGCTCTAGGTTGTTCCGC
>NW_011495021.1:5030147-5040170 GCF_000754665.1 Bison bison bison
GTGTCTTAGGTTAGGGCTGGCTTTTCGCATGGTAGATATCCCACAGTCTGGTTTGCTAGCCCAAATTATTTCGCTCAGATAGTGCTCAGGGTATTCAGGCCAGATTCTTACTCTCAGCGATGCAGCCCGCGCCGCGCCTCCCTGCCCAGCCCCCGCTTGCTAATGGCGGATGCAGGCGTCTGCGCTGCTTCTCCGCTGGAGGAGTTACCGTAGGGCTCGCAATCTGCGAGTTTTAATTGTTTATTTATTTTTTCTCCCTGTTATGTTGTCCTCTGTGCTTCCAAAGCTCGGCACGGATTCGTCAGTGAGAAGGTTTCCTGGTGTTTGGAAACCTCTCTCTTTTTAAGACTCCCTTCCCGGGACGGAACTCCGTCCCTCCCTCTTTTGTCTCTTTTATTGTCTTTAATATTTTTTCCTACCTCCTTTCGAGGAGTTGGGTTGCTTTTCTGGGTGCCTGATGTCCTCTGCCGGCATTCAGAAGTTGTTCTGTGGAATTTACTCGACGTTTAAATGCTCTTTTGATTAATTTGTGGGGGAGAAAGTGTTTTCCCCATCCTACTCCTCCGCCATCTTGGCGCCTTCCCCCGGTGAGAAACATTTTAAATCATAAAAGAAATAATTTTTTTTACTTCACTTCATAATCATACATGTAAAAGGTTACCAGCCTAGACTGAGACTCCAAAATATGTTGAGCTTGATTTAGCTCTAGCCTTTGTGAAAAAGCATGGATGCCATCATGGAGTCAAGCTTGCAGCACACTTGGTTTATTTCTTCATTAGAGAGAGGAAGAGCATAGCATAGTATACAGACATGGGTTTTCAAATCATACAAACATGGGCAAAACCCTGGTCTTGTGATTTTGCACAAGTTTCTAAACTTGTTTAGTTTCGTTCATCCACATTTCTAAACTCATTACCTCATTTCACAACAGTAGCTGAAGGATAAAATGAAGCTCAGTATGTTAAATGTTAATAATTATTACTTATTTATACAAATTTTATCCAACATCAGTGTGGTAGGCAAAATAATGGCCTTCCAAAGATGCCCATGTCCTAATCCCCTGAACCTATAAGGTTGTTACCTTATATGACAAAGAGGAAGTAAGGTTGACAATCAGATGACCTTAAGATATGAGGGTTATCCTAGATTCTTCAAGTCGGCTTAACATCGTCACAAGCTTTCTGAAAAGTGAAGAAGGGAGGCAGGATTGCTGGGGTCAGAAGGAGATGTGACTATAGAAAAGCAGCCGTAGAAATTCAGTGTTGCTGGCTTTGAAAATGAAGCAGAGAGCTTGAGCCAAGGAAGATGGGAACGTGGGAAGCATCTTGAAGGTGGAAAAGGCACGGACAAGGATTTTCCTTTAGAGCCTCCAGAAAGGAAGGTAGTCCTACCAACACCTTGACTCCAGTTCAGTGAAACCAGCGTCAGACTCCTAACCTGCAAAATTGTGAGATAGTAAATGTGGGGTTTTTTTCAAGCTGCTAAATTTAAGGTAATTTGTTATAGCAGCAATAGAAAGCTAATACTATTGTTATCTATATGGCTCTCTAGGCTTCCCTGTTGTCTCAGTGGTAAAGGATCGGCCTGCAATGCAGGTTTGATCCCTGGGTCAGGAAGATCCCCTGGAGAAGGAAATGGCAACCCACTCTAGTATACTTGCCTGAAGAATCCCATGGACAGAGGAGCCTGGTGGGCAACAGTCTATGGGGTCACAAAAGAGTTGGACACAACTTAGTGACTAAACAACAACTCCTGGGTTCTAGAGATAACGAATTAAGTAAGACACTCTAGGGATATATTTCCATCTCAACAAGTCCCATTTTATAGTCCTGGAGAAACTTCTTACAGTATACAATATCATGAGTATTGCTTAGAAAAGTTCTACACCTATAGTCTAGACAACTAAGATAATATTAAAACAAATCTTTGGCATTTTAAGGACTCATATCTGGTTCCCCTTCTACATATGATAAATAGTTGAAAGCAGAAGTTTTGCCATAGATGAAGCTTTTGGCAGAAACAGCAAGTTGCCTGCCCAAATTCTATCTCCCCTTCTTCCCCTACTCTTAACACAATTGGTGAAACAATGTTTCCAACTGAAATCCTAAATTTCTACATTGCTTTTGCAGGAAAAGGTACCAAATGAGATGTAAGCTAAATTTTCAAGGCAGAACTACCAGAAATGATCTCTGCAGGGGATTACTTATCTTATAGACACGCTTATTCCTTTCTCCTTCTTTCTGCCTGAATGAAGTAGCAATTTTCTGACCATAAGAGAACGATGATAGAAACCGAACGTAGAAATTAAGAGAGAACCCAAGAATAAAAACCATGCTTAATGGAAGGGGTAACAGAATTACTGAAGGAGCCAGGGATGACATGATATAGTATGAATACTAACTGCAACCTATGGACTTCTTTTACATGAGAAAAAATAAACCTTTAAGTTGTTAAGCAAGCCAAAAGCAACACTTATGCCTGATCCAGTGTGCCTTTCTCTAGTTTTCCAAGTGGCATATCCTCAAAATCAGTCAGAATTCAACAGTAAAAAGAGGACACTAAATAGTGCTAGAACAACTAGACATCCACATGAGAAAAAACGAATTCATACCCAACCTTACAATTTTCACACACACACACACACACACACACGCACACACACACACCAAAAATTTAAAAAAAACTCAAAATGGCTTACAGACCTAAATGTAAAACTATAAAGGCCCTAGAAGATGAAATATAGCTGGTAAAGGAAGGTTATCTAAAATATACAAGTGAAAGTCGCTCAGTCATGTCTGACTCCTTGCAACCCCATGGACTATACAGTCCATGGAATTCTCCAGGCCAGAATACTGGAGTGTGTAGGCTTTCCCTCCTCCAGGGGATCTTCCCAACCCAGGGATCAAACCCAGGTCTCCTGCATTGCAGGTGGAATCTTCACCAACTGAGCTATCAGGGAATCCCCAATATACAAAGATAAACAAAAAAAAATATGCAAAGAATCTTGAAAACTCAACATAAAAAGCAAACAACATGATTAAAAAGTAAATCAAAGACCTTAACAGACACTTCACCAGAGAAGATATTGAGATGGCAAATAAGCATATGGAAATAGATTCCACATCAAACATTACCAGGCAAATGTAAATTAAAAAACAGAAAGGTGATACTACTACATACATACTAGAGTGGCCAAAACTCAGATGACGCCATCAATTGCTGGTAAGGACATGGAACAGGAGGAGCTCTCATTAATTGTTATTGAGAATGTAAAATTATGCGGCCACTTTGAAAGACAAGTTGGAGGCATCTTACAAAACTAAGCATACTCTTACCTCACCCCCAAGCAATTGTGCTCTTTGGTACTTCCCAAAAGAGCTGGAAACATGTCAGCACAAAACCCTGCTCCTGGATGTTTTCAGCAGCTTTGTTCACAACTGCCAAGACTTAGAAGCCACCAAGATGTCCTTCAGTAGGTGGATGGATATATAAACTATAGTACATTCAGACAATAGAATATTATTCAGAAATGAGCCATCAAGCTATAAAGATACATGAATGAAACTTCAATGTATTTTACAAAGTAAAAAAGCCATTTTGAAAAGGCTACATACTATATGATTACAACTACATGACCTTCTGGAAAAGGCAAAACTGTGGAGACAATGAAAAATTAGTGGTTTCCAGGGATTAGGTGGAAGGGAAGAATTAATGAGCTGAGTACAGTGCTACTCTGTAGGACACTATAAAAGTGAATGCATGTCATAATAAATATGTCCCAACCCATAGACTATACATCAAGAGTGAACCCTAATGTAAAGTGTGAAATTTGGGTGATCATGACATGTCAACATAGATTCATTAATTGCAACAAATATGCCAGGCTGGCTGGGGATGTTGATAATAGAGGAGATTATGCATGTGGTAGGGGGAATAAATATATGGGAAAATCTCTATATATTCTGCTCAATTTTTTGCCTTTTTTTTTTCAGTTTATTCATGTCATTGTAAAGACATATATACACATACATACATATAGACATATTTATAAAGATTCTCTGCCTTGTCCTTTGCATCATTGTTGTCAGTCATTTCACTTCTATATAAATAAACTTTATATTTAAGCATGAGCTTACATAATCAAATACAATGTTATTATTTTGAATGAATTCTTCATCTATTATGGTGATTCAAGAATTTAAAATTTAAATTAAAATTTTTTTTTTACCTTTACTTATTCCTTCTTCAATGCTCTTCCATTTTTTAGATCTGAGTTTCTGACCTATAAGATTTTTCTTCTCTATAAAAGATTTCTTTTAATATTTCTTGTAAGGCAACTGACAACAAATTCTTCAAATTTTTGTTTGTCTGGGATAGTCTTTATTTCTCCTTCACTTTTGAAGGACCATTTCAGACTGTATGGAGCACTGGGTTTTTCCCTCTCAACAGCTTAAATATCTCACTCTACTCACATTGTTTGCATGGTTTCTGAGAAGTCAGATGTAATTCTTATCTTTGTTCCTCTGAGAGTGAGAATTTGTTTCCTATGGCTTCTCTCAGTACTTTTTCTTTTTGATTTTCAGTAGAATTCATGTGCTTATAGGATCTTTTTGTTGATGCTGCTGTTTGGGATGGGGGAGCAGTGGCATTTATCCTGCTTGGCATTCCATGTGCTTCTTGGATATGTGGTCTGGTTCTGAGATTAATTGGGGGAAGTTTTCAGTCACTACTGTTTTAATACTTTTCTTCATTTTCTCTTATCTTCTCTGAAATTCCTGTTAAACATATGTTACTCCTTTTGTAACAAAGATGGACACAATAAAGGACAGAAATGGTATGGACTAACAGAAGCAAAAGATATTAAGAAGAGGTGGCAAGAATACACAGAAGAATTATACAAAAAAGATCTTCATGACCAGATAACCACAATGGTGTGATCACTCACCTAGAGCCAGACATTTTGGAATGCGAAGTCAAGTGGGCCTTAGGAAGCATCACTACAAACAAAGCTAGTGCAGGTGATGGAATTCCAGTTGAGCTATTTCAAATCCTAAAAGATGATGCTGTGAAAGTGTTGCACTCAATATGCCAGCAAATTTGAAAAACTCAGCAGTGGCCACAGGACTGGAAAAGGTCAGTTTTCATTCCAATCCCAAAGAAAGGCAATGCCAAAGAATGTTTAAACTACTGCACAATTGCACTCATCTCACAAGCTCTCTCTTCAGTAGTACGTGAACAGTGAACTACCAGATGTTCAAGCTGGATTAAGAAAAGGCAGAGGAACAAGAGATAAATTTGCCAATATCCATGGGATCATCAAAAAAAGCAATACTGTTACAGAAAGACATCTGCTGCTGCTAAGTTGCTTCACCTCATGTCCAACTCTGTGCAACCCCATAGACGGCAGCCCACCAGGCTCCCCCATCCCTGGGATTCTCCAGGCAAGAACACTGGAGGGGGTTGCCATTTCCTTCTCCAATGCATGAAAGTGAAAGTGAAGTCACTCAGTCATGCCCGACTCTTAGAGACCCCATGCACTGCAGCCTTCCCGGTTCCTCCACCCATGGGATTTTCCAGGCAAGAGTACTGGACTGGGTTGCCATTCCTTCTCCATGGGAGAAGAAAAACATCTACTTCTACTTTATTGACTACACCAAAGCCTTTGACTGTGGATCACAACAAACTGTGGAAAATTCTTCTAGAGATGGGAATACAGGCCACCTGACCTGCCTCTTGAGAAATCTATATGAAGGTCAAGAAGCAACAGTCAGAACTGGACATGGAACAACAGACTGGTTCCAAATCAGGAAAGGAATACATCAAGGCTATATATTGCCACCCTGCTTATTTAACTTATATGCAGAGTACATCATGAGAAATGCTAGTCTGGATGAAGCACAAGCTGGAATCAAGATTGCTGAGAGAAATACCAGTAACCTCAGATATGGAGATGACACCACTCTTATGGCTGAAAGCGAAGAGGAACTAAAGAGCCTGTTGATGAAAGTGGAAGAGGAGAGTAAAAATGTTGGCTTAAAACTCAACATTCAGAAAACTAAGATCATGGCATCTGGTCCCATCAATTCATGGCAATAGATGGGGAAACAATAGAAACAGTGACAGACTTTATTTTGGGGGGCTTCAAAATCACCACAGATGGTGACTGCAGCCATGAAATTAAAAGGCACTTGCTCCTTCAAGGAAAAGTTATGACCAACTTAGACAGCATATTAAAAACCAGAGACATTACTTTGCCATCAAAGTCCGTCTGGTCAAAGCTATGGTTTTTCTAGTAGTCATGTATGCATGTGAGAGTTGGACTATAAAGAAAGTTGAGCACCAAAGAACTGATGCTTTTGAATTGTGGTGTTGGAGAAGACTCTTGAGAGTCCTTTGGACTGTGAGGAGATCCAACCAGTCCATCCTAAAGGAAATCAGTCTTGCATATTCATTGGAAGGACTGATACTGAAGCTGAAACTCCAATACTTGGGCCACCTGATGCGAAGAACTGACTCATTGGAAAAGACCCTGATGCTGGGAAAGATTCAAGGAGGGAGGAGAAGGGAACGACAGAGGATGGGATTGTTGGATGGTATCATCAACTGGATGGACAGGAGTTTGAGTAAGCTCCAGAAGTTGGTGATGGACAGGGAAGCCTGGCATGCTGCAGTCCACAGGGCACAAAGAGTCAGACACGACTGAGCAACTTAACTGAACTCCTTTTGTAATTGTTCCATAGTCCTTGGTATTCTCTTTTATGTCTATTTGGTTTTAATTTTGGAGGTTTCTATTGAGAGATCCTCCAGCTCAGCAATTCTTTCTTCAGCCATGTCCAGTCTAATAATAACAAGCTCATCAAAGGCATTTTTCATTTCTGTTGCAGTTTTATCTCTAGCGTTCTTTTTTCAGTTCTCCCTTAGGATTTCCATTGTTCTGCTGACACTGCCCATGTGTTCTTGCAGGTTTTCTACTTTATCCATTAGGACTCTTAGCATATTTTTCATAGTTTTTTTAATGAAACAAATAATTCCAGCATTTTTGCCCTGTCTAGTTCCGATGTTTGCTTTGCCTCTTCAGATTCTGTGTTATGCCTTTTGGTAGGCCTTGTAATTTTTTTTCTTGATAACTAGACATGATGTACTAAGTAAAAGGAACTTTTATGACCTAAAGATGTACATAGGTCTTTAGTAATATGGTGGTGAGTTTTGGCGGGAAGAAACATTCTACAGTTCTATGCGTAGGTCTCAGTCTTTTAGTGAGCCTACACCTCTGGACTATGAAATTCACAAGTATTTCTTAGTAATCTCTGTCCTTAAGTGGGAGAGGATGGGGAAAGTTGGCTGGAAGTTGGATATTTCCCTTTCCCAAAGTGAGTGAGGCTTTGATAACACCCCAGCAGTTTAGGCTTTGTTAACTAGTTTCTCTTGAGAGCAGGCCTTGTTAAGGAGAATAGAGTGCCCTGGATATATCAAAATGGTTCCTTTTTCATCCCTTTCCTGGAAGTACAAAAAGGTTTTTCTCCAGTGTTTGCTGTGAGAACCTGGTCAAGCTCCTTGAGATAAAACTCACAAAAATAGGGGGCCCCCGATGACTGGGTTCTCCCTGAGGTTTTAACTCAGAGTTTTCCACTGAGCTTCCATCATTGAGTCAATTATAGTTCAGATTTTCCTACCCAGCACTAGTTCTCACAGCAGTTTCCTCTTGTAAGGCTCTGCTCTAAGCCGTCATGACGCCATGTTTTTGCCTAAATTGTCTCTCCAGTCTTTGGGGCAGTGGTTTACCCTGTGTCTTTACCTCCCTTATGGATCCTAGGAGAGCTGTCAGTTTTTCAGTCTGTTTAGATTTTTACCAGTTGCTAGGATAAAGTGGAAAATTCCAAGCTCCTTACATGTAGAATCAGAAGCAAGAAGTCACTTCTGCTCAATTTTCCAGTGAAGTTAAACTGTTCTAAAAAAATAAAGTCTATTAATAAAAATATTTTTTAAAAGTCTCTAGCTCCTTGAGGCTTCTGAGAACTGGTAGCATAAACTGCCCTTCATTTAACCCAGTCTCCTAAGCCTCCAGAACTCTTACTTTCAGTAAATAATCAGTATTCCTATAAATATCTATTCACAAATGTAACACACTTAGAGAGTCCTTCCATTGTTTTTGTGTCTGAACAAAGCAGCAGCAATGTACACTATTTCCTTGGAAGGAAATATGTAAAGTGAAAGTGAAAGCTGCTCAGTTGTATCCAACTCTTTGTGATCCCCTGGACTGTATTCCAGTCCATGGAATTCTCCAGGCCAGAATACTGGAGTGGGTAGTCATTCCTTTCTCCAGGGGATCTTCCAAGCCAGGGATGGAACCCAAGTCTCCCACACTGCAGGCAGATAATGAACTACTAAATGGGTTTAATAATGAAGCTGCTTATGAGAAAGCTTGGAAAGGGTTAAGGCTTTCCTGTTTGCATATAAATTCTAAATACTAGTATAGTATGTAGATAACCATCTTATAGAGACTCTGATTTCCACCCATAACAGTGTTCTGGTATGAAGGCCTGAATATTCCATCATGGCAATTCAACACCTGCTTAAAAAAAAATTATAATCAGTTCACAGCAAGATATTGAAGAATAGCCAGAGGCAAGAAAAATGCATGGGCCTCAACTAGTTTAAAGAGAGTTTAATCATAAAGTAGGATTCTGTATCACTTTTTTTCCTGGATTTTCACCTTGTTAGCACCAAAGATTTATGTTGAAAAGCAGTAATCTCTCATCTAATAACCTCCCTCTTGCAGATATACTCTCCAAGGATAATATCTCTTAACTCTTTTCTGTTTCTAGGAGTTTGGGTGGTTATCTCCATAAGTGTAAGTAAGAAATTTGTTTCTTTTTTATTATCTTGACTTATTAAGTTTAGATAATATCTATTGACTGCCATCTTTATGAATTGTGAAAATTGAATTCATTCTCCTTGCTCCTTCCTCCCCTTCTTCTCTCCCCAGTCTTGGATATTTATATTGTTATTTTTAGCTTTTGCATTTGTTATCCATTAATTATAAATAACATACTAAATACTTACTTCTCAATACATTGTCTCTCTACAGAAGCTCTTGAAGACACTTCGTAATATAAACACATTAACCCCAAAACATATTTTCTCTACTTCTCATAAGATTGATTCTAAAAATGGAAATCAAAAAACACAACAATAATGACTATGTAAATTTGTTCTAATGTTACACTACAAATATATTCCCTTCTCTACAGGTTTCATTACATGAATAACATATCAGTTCAGTTCAGTCGCTCAGTCGTGTCCAACTCTTTGTGGCCCCATGAACCGCAGCACACCAGAGCTCCCTGTTCATCACTAATTCCCTATGTTTACCCAAACTCGTATCCACTGAGTCGGTGATACCATCCAACCATGTCATCCTCTGTCATCTCCTTCTCCTCCTGCCCTCAATCTTTCCCAGCATCAGGGTCTTTTCAAATGAGTCAGCTCTTCACATCAGGTGGCCAAAGTACTGGAGTTTCAGCTTCAACATCAGTCCTTCCAATGAACAATGAACACCCAGGACTGATCTCCTTTAGGATGGACTGGTTGGCTCTCCTTGCAGTCCAAAGGACTCTCAAGAGTCTTCTCCAACACCACAGTTCAAAAGCATCAATTCTTCAGCACTCAGCTTTCTTTATAGTCCAACTCTCACATCCATACATGACCACTGGAAAAACCATAGCCTTGACTAGACGGCTTTGTTGACAAAGTAATGTCTCTGGTTTTTAATATGCTGTCTAGGTTGGCCATAACTTTCCTTCCAAGGAGTAAGTGTCTTTTAATTTCATGGCTGCATATATGTTATAATATGGTTATATAATTCTTTCTTTTTGTCTAAAAGAAAGAATTCAACAAACATTTATTTAGGAGTTACCACACACAAGTCATTATCAAATCTAGTGGATAAAGATGTGAAGGAAAAAAATGTGTCTCTATACAAAAAAAAAAAAAAAAAAAATCTATGGTTCAGGCAGAAAGTCA
>NW_011495021.1:5040270-5055194 GCF_000754665.1 Bison bison bison
TCTCTATGCAAAAAAAAAAAAAAAATCTATGGTTCAGGCAGAAAGTCATGAGATCTGAAAAGTATTTGGTATGTTGTGAATGCTGACTTAACCCTTTCTTAAGTGTTTGGAATTTTAGTTATTAGGATTCATTTAGTCATGCAACAAATGTTCCAGTGCTTATTATATATCAGGTACTGCATAGAACACTCAAGAAAAATTGGCCAGCCAAAATAAACATGGTGCTATAAAGAGTCTAAGAAAAGGTGGGTTGTAAGAACACAATAGAAGTGGACATGATTTAGTTTTGGGAAAGTGAAGACAGAGTTGGGAAATGACAGTTGTGCTGAGATTCAAAGGAAATTAAAAAGGCAGCATCCTGAGCAGAGCAAGCAACATGCATAAAGCCCTTGGGATTGCCCTTTAGATAAACAGAAAGAAACCAGGTAGAACCCACAACACAATGGAAAATGCAAATTGTTTGATGCCTGATAGATGAATGATCTGCACGTATGTAATTAAAATACATACTGTATATGTAACTTTACATGTCTGTGTGTTCAGTTGACCTTTGAACACTGCAATTTTAAACTGCACAGGTCCACTTACACTCAGGAGTTTTTCAATAGTAAAGACGACAGCACTTATATGGTCCACAGTTTGTTCAACTCATGGATGCAAAACTAGATATGGAGGAACCAAACCACATATATACATATATATATATACACACACATATATACAGAAAGGTAACTGTAAGTTTATATAGAATTTCCGACTGTAGGAAATGTTGGTATCCCTAACACCCTAGTTATTCAAGGGTCAGCTGTATATGTGTGTGTGTATATATATATAATTTCATATATGTGTAAAAACTTTAAAAGGATATATTATTATAAAAATCATATCTGATATTAATTCCTATATATTATGTATAATAATATAATTACATATCATATATGTATTTCTAATTAATCAATTACTCTATGAATTACTAAAATAATCAATGCTTTTTTCTAGAAGAATTGTATAAGCAAACTATGTGAAACTATGTAACCCCATATATCAGATTTAACTCATTTCTTCCAAAAGTTTTTAAGCCTCAGGTTTATTGTAGCTAGAAAGACAAGTAGGATTTATGTAATGTCCACAGCAGTTCTTAAAGCTCTTCTGTACCCCTCCTTTTTGTTTTTCAAAACACTGTACACTCATCAACTCTGCTGTTCTGTATGGCCCATTTCCTAGAATAGTATTTTTTGCAATGGTACTTTGAATCTGTTAATGAAATTAATTAAGTGAATTAATGTTTGTTAAAAGTGACAGAATAGAATCAAACTTTAAAAATGGTACAATGCATTATACATAAAGGGAAGTGTTGTTTCTGAATCTTTTGTTTTAGTTATATATATATACACACATTTATATACACACACATACACATCGTATCGAAACTTTCTATTGTCATGGTCAAAAACACGCTAGAAATACTGATCTAGAAACTATTATGATAGAAATGTCAGTAACAATGCCAAGGAAGTAATTTTTCCAAAATATACATATAATTCAATCTATTTGCAATAGAAGTATTTTCACCATCATCACCAAGTGTTAAGAAAGGCAGTCTCATGCATGCATGGCCACATAAGAATGAGCCTTGGGCCTACAACACTTCTCTGTGTGGTTGCTCCGTCACTTCAATCACGTCCAGCTCTTTGCAACCCCATGGACTGTAACCCACCATGTTCCTCTGTCCGTGGGATTCTTCAGGCAAGAACACTGGAGTGGGTTACCATGTCTTCCTCCAGGGGATTTTCCTGACCGAGGATTAGAACCCGTATCTCTTGTGTCTCTTGCATTGCAGGCAGGTTCTTTACCCACTGAGCCACCTGGGAAGACCAGAGCACTTCTTACCAAGAGATAGAGAATCCTTATAGTCTGGGCTAGGTTATCACATCCTGTGGGATTATCTTTCCCTGCTGCAGACTCACTGTGTATTCCCTTGTTCTGTTTAGGCATATACATCAATGGCCCTCACCCATGTTTCCTGCCTGCCTTGTCTATTTCAGACCCCACAGGAGAGGGGCCAAGGTCTTTCTACTTCAGTAGGAAATGGGCGAGTACAACAACATTGCCTGTGCTAGCTTACTGCAGAGTAGATCCACAGGCCATGAGGGGCAGACACATTGCAAGGGGCTGGGTCTTGTGCACTCTTTCTCTCCTCTTGCAATGATTAAATACTGTACCACCTAAGCCTGGGGTACCTGATGTCTATTCTCAGCAACCTCAAATCATGGTCTGGTTTCTTCTTTATGTGGCACTTACTGCCTTTTAACCTTGACTTCATAGCCTGGCCACTTAGGGAATGGCAAACATCAAGCAGATCATCAAATAAGATTTAGTAAATGACTATTCAATGTGTAGAATACAGACAGAATTGAGTCTTGTTAAGACAGAGTTATATAAAGGGTCCAGCTTCCTGATTGTACATAATCCAAACATCTGAATCTTGACTAGAACAGAAGATAGGGCTCACCAGATCAGGCATCTACCTACAGAAATACTTATAGTTGGTTAATTTACAAAAACAGTTACAAAAGTCAAACCACACTCAGTGCCCTTCAACATCATGTTCATATACAATAAAATATAAAAAATATACACTAGTTCTCATGTCAGACTCCAGTGTTCACTCACTAAGGAGCTGTTGATAACCTCTAATGTGTGTGGTAAAGGAAATAGCATGATCAATATTCAATCCTCTTTCCATGTCCAACACTGGAGAATTTTCTGAAGTGATAAAATAATAATCCGTTAGTGAACACTATTCACTGAACATCTAATATATCAATCAGGGAAGAACTTTCATAGGCTGAAAGTGTGTCATATACTAAGGTTTATGGTTAATTCAAGTCTGTGCATCTGAAGTTAAAGAAAAAGAAAACAAGCATAAACACTGCTTCCTATGTCAAGAGAGTTAAAAATTAGTAAAGAAGGAGAATTTCTCAGCAGTATAGAAAACTCATTGTAGGGAGACCGTACTAGGTGAGAAGAATAAGAAAGAAGAATATTCAAGTTTCTCATAGTAGTGAAATTGTTTCCTAAATGTTTGTATCAGCAAATGTTTAATTTGTTCTAATTCTAGGATTGTTTTTTATCAAATGCCTGTGCTTACCACACTCTAAAATCAGTATTCTTTGGCGCAAATAACAGTTTTAAAATATACCAGAATCTAAATCAGAAGACTGTAAGAGGAAAAATTATCACCTAAGAAGCTGGGTGAGCAGGTTTTGAAAACGCATAGTCATCCCTTCAGGAAGAAACAGGGTAATTTAACTGGAAAAGATGTTGGTTGAAAGGGAGATCAATATGTAATTTTAGCTAGATCGCTTCCCTGTTGTCCTTTGGGCCAATGCCAAAGAAACGCTCTGCCTAACTTGGGACAATGGGTCAAACCAGAAACACTGCTTTGCACCTGAAAGAGAAAATGAAGCTGGTACAGACAGTCTGAGATAGTCTGAGATTCCATTAGAGTGTCAGTCATGAATAAGGTGAGATGCAATTTCTATGGCTTTGAGATAGTTTCACCATCATCAAGTCTCCCTGGGCAAATTCACTGATGCATTAATGATGAAACTTCTCATTTTCTGCTATGTTTTCTCTCTTGAACCTTAAAGTAAATTCATCTTTTATCAGTTCCACACTTCATTGAGTGTCATGATCTGGAAGAGATAATAAAATAATGGCTAGTGCTGCAGTCCATGGGATCGCAAAGAGTCGGACACAACTGAGCAACTGAACTGAACTGAACTGAGTGCTGCCCCCAGAAGGGACGCTGAACCTGCCTTCATTTCAGGAGACCATACTTACGGGAATTGATTTACCTGCCAAGACCACTGTCTATTAAAAAAAAAAAATCATCTTGAAGCAAAGTGGAGCCAGAAAATTAGAAGCTGTTGTCTAAATGTAGACACTGTCCTCAAAGACTAGTAGGAAGAAGGATAAGACACTATTGTCAAATTCAGAAAAGCAAGAATGAATAATTATTATCATCAATTCTTCCTTGAATTTTATTTTTCATTAAATTTTATTTTAAAATATTTTTCAGTGTTTATTTTGCCCTCCACTTTTGGCAATAGCATTCACATTATTTTAAATCCCATAGATTTTTTTAGAGAGGTAAACATTTAAAAATAAATCTTCTCAAGATTATACTTCATATGACTGGGATGAGTCTGTGTGTGTGTGTGTGTGTGTGTGTGTGTGTGTGTGTGTGCACATGAACACTAGGGTCAGGAATATCATTATCTAAGATCTTAACCATCAAAGTAATAGCACTTTTACCTTGAGCTCCTGCTGCTGCTGCTAAGTCGCTTCAGTCGTGTCCGACTCTGTGCGACCCCATAGACGGCAGCCCACCAGGCTCCCCCATCCCTGGGATTCTCCAGGAAAGAACACTGGAGTGGGTTGCCATTTCCTTCTCAAATGCATGAAAGTGAAAAGTGAAAGTGAAGTCGCTCAGTCGTGTCTGACTCTTCGCGACCCCATGGACTGCAGCCCACCAGGCCCCTCCGTCCATGGGATTTTCCAGGCAAGAGTACTGGAGTGGGCTGCCATCGCCTTCTCCAGCCCACATACTGAGAAGCAGCTAACCCCGAACCACAACTACCTTGAGGCATACCTTTAAATCCAAAAGTTTTCGTCCTAGTACTCCAGTGATTTACCCTCTTGTTAAAATTTGTTCTTCCCCAACCAGTAAAAGGGGGTTTCTTCCTTATTGAGAAAAGATTTCCAGATCAATATATTTTGATTGACAGTCAATGATTTTTACCTCTAATTAGACAAATATTAGGAGAATACAGTGAAACTAGGAAAAGATGTGGAGAAACCTGCACAATTTAAATTGGAAACATAGAATGCCACTGGCCCATCTATTCGGTAAAACTTTTATGAACTCAGCTGTCTTCAGAAGACTCTACAAAGGAGATACAGTTATTTTGAGATCATTTTTTGATTCACTTTGATTTAACATTAAAATCTGCCAAATAGCATAACTTTCTCTGAATGAAAATCTAAAATATTCTTTCCTAAGCAATAAATGAATCCAGAGTGCTACATTCCTAAGTAATAAAAAGAGTTAATTTCCCTCAGGTAACTTGTTTAGAAGACATCATTGATTGCATCTGCTTTCTTGTCCCTGATTTCTGAAATCTGCTCAAGTATCCACCGCCAGGCCAATCAGCTCATGAACTTGAAGAGAAGTTGACCACACACACAATTTGAGGGTTGGCCCTCAGTGCTCCAGTGTAGTGCAGTTTCCTTCCCATGACTGGTTCAAAAAGTAACCCTAACCCAGCAAGCTCACAGCATTTCTTTGGTTGAAGGTTATTGATTAAATAATTAGGCTAGTGAGATATGAGGGGAAGTTTACTAGACAAAGTGGAAAGAAAGTTTCTCTGCCTTAGAGAAAGGCAGAAAAGACAGCCTTTGAGATGGTGACAGCAGCCATGAAATTAAGAAACGCTTGCTCCTTGCAAGAAAAGCTATCACCAACCTAGACAGCATATTAAAAACCAGAGACATTACTTTGCCAACAAAGCTCCATCTAGTCCAAGCTATGGTTTTTCCAGTAGTCATGTATGGATGTGAGAGTTGGACTATAAAGAAAGCTGACTGCCAAAGAATTGATGCTTTTGAACTGTGGTGTTGGAGAAGACTCTTGAGAGTCCCTTGGACTGCAAGGAGATCCAACCAGTCCATTCTGAAGGAGACCAGTCCTGGGTGTTCTTTGGAAGGACTGATGCTGAAGCTGAAATTCCAATGCTTTGGCCACCTGATGCGAACAACTGACTCATTGGAAAAGTCCCTGGTGCTGGGAAAGATTCAAGATGGGAGGAGAAGGGAACAACAGAGGATGAGATGGTTGGATGGCATCACCGACTCAATGGACATGAGTTTGCGCAAGCTTTGGGAGCTGGTGATGGACAGGGAAGCCTGGCATACTGCAGTCCATGGGGCTGCAGAGAGTCAGACATGACTGAGTGACTGAACCGATGAAGGGAGACCTAGTACTGCTGCAGCCCTGTGACAAGACTGAGAGGAAAACACAAAAAGAATGAAAATGCCAAGAATATCTCAGCCAATCAGACCAAGCTCTGGTTAAATGAGGCCTAACTTCCACCCTAACTAGAAGTATCTTGGGATTCTTGAGGGCCAGTTTGAGTTGAATCTGCATTTACTTATGACTTAAAGTACTCTAGCACATATAATTAATAGGGTTCTCTTTCATATTAAGACAATTGTATAACTAATCATGTTTCACTTTTTCTGATAGGAATTTAGAGTCGAATTTGAAACTCAGTCATAAAAATTACATAAGCTGTGTGGTGCACATTTTCAGTCCCATTTAATAAGGTCCAGTTTTCCCTCTTGCCTGTTTTTTTTTTTTTCTGGTTTTTCATCATTTTCTTTATAATTTTTAACTTTTATTATAAACCCATAAAGATTACTTGCAGAATAAGTTCAGATATAAATAAATTAATAAAGTAAAATAAAATGAATTACAGAAGTACAACCTTCTCAGAAGACCCACAGTACAAACACAAGCAAGGAAAAATCAAAGAAATGATTAAAGGTATTTTACCAATCAGAAATGTTTACTGAAGAAATCATGTTCTGTTCATTTCCCACATAAATGAAACTTATATTATATTTCATGTAATCGACCAGAAGAAATAAAATTGGTTTTATACAATTTTTGATGGTCTAAATAGAATTCAAATTACAAAGTAACAGAATCAATAGCCTAAGAATTACTGGAAAATGTCTCATGTTATATAGCTCATCTTATCTTTTCTTATTCGGACCATTTCACTTCATTAATCTAATTAATTTATACTAAAATATGTCAAACCTGTTGCATTAAATTTTACATTAAAGTTGTATGCTTTCCAAAGAATATTTTTCTCTATAATTGGGTTTTGGAATAAACACATATTGCCTGTTACACATTTTTCACCATTTTGATAGGCATATACTTTCTTTTCATAAGTATGCATAGCATGGAAATCATAGTGCACTTTACACCTTGAAATACATATTAAATATTTGATGAGAGTGCTACAAACACAATTTAAATATATATATGAATTTATAGTAAGTCTGGTGGAAAAGCAATCAGCTCTGCTTAATTTTATCTTTTTCTTTGTGATTATAAATCCAAATTGTATTCCTATAGGATTAACCCTTAAGAAGTAAGACAGACCATCACCCAGACAGGAGGGAAATGTTTGTCAACCCATATAAGGACTAGCAAACATGGTTTCTCTACAAAAAAAAAAAAAAATGGATAAAATTTTTTAATACTTCTTTGGTACATTAATGGCTTACAAATCACAGAATTGGCTGCTTTTAGGAATACAGGAAAGCACACTGAAGAAAAATAATAATAATAAATTCCCTGGCTCTAAGAGTACAAGGGCTTCCCTGGTGGCTCCATGGTAAAGAATCTGAGAATCCACCTGCCAATGCTGGAGACGCAGGTTGTATCCTTGGGTCAGGAAGATCCCCTGGAGAAGGAGATGGCAATCCGCTCCAGTATTCTTGCCTGAGAAATCCCATGGACAGAGGAGACTGGCGGGCTACAGTCCACGCGGTTGCAAGAGAGTCAGACAGAAGTTAGCAACTAAACGAGAGCACAAACTCCCACCATTTAGAACCTTTTTTTTTTTGACTATTACTTTCATCACTAAGATGCTCAGGATGACCACTTAAATTTTCAGTTTTTCTGATATCATGAAAGCAAGATTTGATTAAGGGAAGAAAGTAGCATGGAGAGATTGGACAAGATGGAAACACCATAAAGTTTGCCTATTTCCTCATTGAGCCCATGCCAGCTCAGAGGTGTGCAAACACAGGTCAGTGCTCACTGTTTCAGCCTAAGTCATCCATGTTTGCTGAAGACTTAGCAACCAAGCCAACTGCAGAGCTTCTAGGCCATCTTATTGACCTCTCACTGCTGTACTTGTAGGATTCAATGTAAATGGTTTCTTTGTTACGTGGCTGCTTAAAGTCATTTACAAATCAAAATTCATGAAAAATTTCTCGTTATAATTTGGAAATGTGTGTCAATTATAACTACAAAATTAAATATAAACAATTTTAAAATCTGCAACCGTTATCAAAGTGTATCTAGAAATGATTTTCATTTAGTGGCAATTATATATGCGTATGCATGCCTTCATTAGACGGCAGCTATCTTTAACAAATTGGCATAAATGGTAAAAGGAACTCGGATTTATTGCTGCTTGTCAACTAATCAAACACTTATTTAAGGACCTATTACATGGTTCAGGGCACTTCAACCCCCACAAACCTTTTCACCCTGTTTTCCATCATTAACATGCTCTTCGGTAGCTTCACGGAAGGGTTGTATGGGGGTTCGTGAGTAAGGCTAGTGCTGTAAGGAACTAGAATCTGGATGTGAGCAAATCACAGCACACACCCACGCAAAGTCTTCTGTGCAGACAGACAGGTAAATCTCTTTAAACGGATTGTTTTTAAATTTAAATGACTTGAGCAAAGCAAGTAATGCAGGACTCTAGCAGCAAGGCAAAGTTCAGAGTCTGAGGCCTCCATGCTGCTGCTGCTGCTGCTAAGTCGCGTCAGTCATGTCCTGACTCTGTGCAACCCCATAGACGGCAGCCCACCAGGCTCCTCCGTCCATGGGATTTTCCAGGCAAGAGTACTGGAGTGGGTTGCCATTGCCTCCTCCATATTTAAACCAAAGTCTCAAATCAGCTTTCTTATGGCAACAATAAGAATGGAGAAGCTATTCCCCATATGCTCTTATACCCCAAAGCACAATTTCCTCACTCCCATTTCCCAAAATGCCTACAGACCTCTCTGGTCTCAGAAACAGTTATTCTGAATTAGTCTGTGGTTTGGGAATTATGGATAACTTTTTACTCATTATAGTATTTACTTGTAACACTCATTCACCTATTTTCTTACTCTGGTTTTTCTGTTAGAATCATTGTAATAGCTGTCCCTTATTTACTAAGACAAATAAGAATTCAAACTGACAAGAACTTTCAAACTCCAGCAGAGGAGAGATTATGCTTAGTGACTAGCTGTGAATTCTTGTATATGGATATTCATAAGAACAAGTAATTCCAATTTTTCTCTTTAATATGTTTGCTCTTATGGGGGGATAAATACTGACAAAGAGATGTTACATATGAATTCAAAGACCTAAGATCTAACATGCAGTTTATTCTTGTCTTGCAATTCCTTCCCATCTGGCCCTAAATCCCTAACAATGACTTAAAAAGCTTTCAAGGAAAAAAACAGGAATATTGACAACTTTCTGAAATGCTGCCCTTAGAGTCCATGCCATCGATCGTTTATTCCCCAGCCCTATGCAGCTATAATCACAGAATGCCACAGAAGACAGGATTGACTTTTGAGTCAGACAGCCCTGGATTAGTATTCCAGCGCACTCTTTCCGCTGTGTGCTTATCCGCTCTAAGCCTCAGCCACCTCATCTACAAGTTGGAGGTAATACGAGCACCCACTTCAGAAGGTGCTGGAAGCTTTAATGGAACAACTCACATACAGCAGCCATGTCTGGCACAGAGAGTGCTCAGTAAACATTACTCCTTTCTCCCCACCCCTCTACAATGCCTAAACCATTGCTAACCAGGGCAAAACTGCAGATCAGGAGAGAGAACCTCTCATGTAAATGGGATTCATAACTACTACTGTCACGGATTCAGTAGCAAACATGTGTAAGTAATTGCTGGTGCATTGGCCATGCATGCTAACAGCACCAAAGCTTTCACCTCATTCCACTTGTTACCTTTGGACTTTCTGATGTGTTCTGATGGAACATACTTTCTCAGATGAAAATGGAGTTTATTTCCTTGGACTGACACTCATCCTCCCTCTTGCCAATTATTTCCCCAAGGTAGCAGGAAAATGCAGCCTTCTCCCTCACATCCTTAAAGGATGGCTAGAGTCTGTCTCCAAATGAACAAATTATCTGAAAACTGTGACTAATGCTACCATCAAGAAACTCCTATCTTGCTCACCAATTGGGCTCTGTGGTTACTAGGAAAGATAACATTTCCAGAAACAGCATAATCTTAGCAAAGTTTTGCAAAACATACTATTGAAATTGTAGGCTACACTTATGGAAGGCCAAGATATGTTCAACTTAAATGTATTATGTTCCAAAATACCATGTGTAAGCCAATTATTTGGAACTCAAAATGTGTTCCCAACACATATAACACATAAAATATTATACAGTGATTTAGTGCTTCTGTCTGTCATACATAAACTACTATAAATCATGATGTAATCCACCTGAGGTAAGTACCAGACATACTGATGTGCACAATTAATCTCTATTTGTGTAACTCACTTTTTTTTTTGTCAGCCCTTATCAGCCTTCAAGTTTAAATTTGTTCATTTGTTCAACACAAGAATATGATATGCCAGAATGGCTGCTATCCAAAAGTCTACAAGCAATAAATGCTGGAGAGGGTGTGGAGAAAAGGGAACCCTCTTACACTGGTGGTAGGAATGCAAACTAGTACAGCCACTATGGAGAACAGTGTGGAGATTCCTTAAAAAACTGGAAATAGAACTGCCTTATGATCCAGCAATTCCATTGCTGGGCATACACACTGAGGAAACCAGAATTGAAAGAGACACGTGTGCCCCAGTGTTCATCACAGCACTGTTTATAATAGCCAGGACATGGAAGCAACCTAGATGTCCATCAGCCGATGAATGGATAAGAAAGCTGTGGTACATATAAATGAAGGAATATTACTCAGCCATTAAAAAGAATACATTTGAATCAATTCTAATGAGGTGGATGAAACTGGAGCCTATTATACAGAGTAAAGTAAGTCAGAAAGAAAAACACCAATATAGTATACTAATGCATATATATGGAATTTAGAAAGATGGTAATGATAACCTTGTATGCGAGACAACAAAAGAGACACAGATGTATAGAACAGTCTTTTGGACTCTATGGGAGAGGACGAGGGTGGGATGGTTTGGGAGAATGGCATTGAAACATGTATATTATCATATGTGAAATGAATCGCCAGTCCAGGTTTGACGCATAAGACAGGGTGCTCAGGGCTAGTGCACTGGGATGACCCTGGGGGATGGAATGGGGAGGGAGGTGGGAGGGAGGTTCAGTGGGGAACACATGTACACCTATGGTGGATTCATGTCAATATATGGCAAAAACCACTACAATATTGTAAAGTAATTAGCTTCCAATTAAAATAAATAAATTTATATTTTCTAAAAAAAGAATATGACATGCATCACCTGCTGCTAAATGCCAAGCACCCTTCTAGATTCTTCAGATGTAAAGACAAGACAAAGCCCTTGCCTCATCATGTTTACAGACAAACGGGGAAAAGAGATGGAGAACAGATAAACCCTATATAACTTCAGGTATGGAGAAGTGCTGTGAAAGATTTTTAAAATCTTAGAGACATTCTTTCTGAGGAGGTGACATTAAAGCAGGCTAAAGTGGGAATGGTAACAAGGTGACTATCAGGGATAAGCATTCCAATTAGAGGGAACAGCAGCACAAAATCCTTAACTGGGCTTGGTAGTTAGAATGTTCTCATAACGAAATATTTATTTTAGTTCAGTGTCAAAGGAAAATTGTACCAGATTGAGTTAAATAGGCAAGGAAGACTCTATTCAAGACTATTGCAATAGAGAAAAGTGAAAGTTAGAAAGTGAAGTCGCTCAGTAGTGTCCGACTCTTTACAACCCCATGGACTGTAGCCTACCAGGCTCCTCCGTCCATGGGATTCTCCAGGCAAGAGTACTGGAGTGGGTTGCCATTTCCTTCTCCAGGGGATCTTCCCAACCCAGGGATCGAACCCAGGTCTCCCGCTTTGCAGGCAGAGGCTTTAATCTCTGAGCCACCGTGAGACTTAACTCTGCTGAAACAAAAGGTGGGAGGGTTTTTAAGCATTGTGGTGAGCTTGTGAAAAAGTACTGCAGTAAGTTAGGGAAGAGGTGGATCAATCTGATTATACTATCTGTCTTTGCTAATTGGTGCTTACCTTTCACAGAAACTGAGAGATAAAGGTACTATCTTCCTTGACAAGATTATATTTCAAAGGGATGGCTCTCAGATTCTTAAGGTGGCTTCCCCAGTGGCTCATTGGTAAGAATTTGCCTGCCAATGCAGGAGACATGAGTTCAATCCCTGGGTCAGGAAGATCCTCTGCAGGAGGAAAGGGCAACCCACTGCAATATTCTTGCCTGGAAAATTCCATGGACAGAGAAGCCTGGCTGGCCTGGCAGGCTACAGTACACAGGCTCACAAAGAGCTGGACATGACTGAGCATGCATACTCACACAAGTCCTTAAGAAAGACATTTCTGGTTGCAGAAGATCTCAAAGGGGCAGAGAAAGAATTTACAATTGCAATTTTTCTAAAGTAAATGCTTTAAAGTTATATCTAGTTGTGATTTTGATTTGCATTTCCCTGAGGATTAGCAATGTTAAGATTTTTTATGTGCCAGTTGGCCATTTGTATACCTTCTTTGCAAAAATGTCTATTCAGGTTTTCTGACCATTTTTTAATTGAGTTCTTTGGGTTTTTTCATTTGAATTGTATAAGCTGTTTATATATTTTGGATTTTTACCCCTTATCATTCATGAAATTGAAAGTCACTCAGTTGTAGCCGACTCTTTGCGACCCCATGGACTGTAGTCCTGGAATTCTCCATGCCAGAATACTGGTGTGGGTAGCCTTTCCCTTCTCCAGGGGATCTTCCCAACCCAGGTCTCCAGCATTGCAGGTGGATTCTTTACCAGCTGAGCCACAATGAACGTCTAAGAATACTGGAGTGGGTAGCCTATCCCTTCTCCAGCAGATCTTCCCAACCCAGGAATCAAATCAGGGTCTCCTGCATTGCAGGCAGATTCTTTACCAACTGAGCTATCATTCATACCACTTGCAAATATTTTCTCCCATTCAGTAGGCTGTCTTTTCATTTTGTCAATGGTTCTCTTTGCTGTGCAAAAGCTTTGAAATTTAATCAGGTCCCATTTGCCTATTTTTGCTTTTATTTCTTTTGTCTCTTCTTAAGAGACAAATACAAACAAAAAAAATCTATGATTCATGTCAAAGAGTATTTCACTCATATTCTCTTCTATGAATTTCATGGTTTCGATCTTATATTTGTATTTGATCCATATTTATTTTGTTTTTGTATATGGTGTAAGGAAATATTCTAATTTCATTCTTTTACATGTAACTGTCCAGTTTTCCCAGTACCACTTATTGAAGAAACTGTCTTTTCTCTATTGTTTATTCTTGTTTCCTTTGTTGATGATTGGTTTTGTTGTTTAGTCACTAAGTCATGCCCAACTATTTTGCAACCCCTTGGACTGATGCTCACCAGGCTCCTCTGTCCATGAGATTTCCCAGGCTAGAATATGGGAGAGGGTTGCCATCTCCTTCTCCAGGGGATCTTTCTAACTCAGAAATGGAACCTGTATCTCCTGTATTGGCAGGCTATTTACCACTGAGCCACCAGAGAAGCCCTTGTTGTTGATTAACTGACCATAAAAGCATGAGTTTATTTCTGTACTCTCTATTTTGTTTCACTGATCTACATATCTGTTTTCTGTGTCAGTGCCATGCTGCTTTGATTACTGTTGCTTTCTAGTAAAGTCTGAGAGATGATACCTCTAGCTTTGTCCTTTTTTTTCCAAGGTTGCTTTGGCCATAAATGGACAGCATAGGGAGTCCTGTGGTAATGATACCACCATTACTTTAACAGTAAATTAAGTATCTTTAATTGCAGTGCTTACACAAAGCTATATATGTGATGGAATGCAAAAGTAGGAAGTCAAGGTATACCTGGAGTAACAGGCAAATTTGGCCTTGGAGTACAAAATGAAGCAGAGCAAAGTCTAACAGAGTGTTGCCAAGAGAACACACAGGTCATAGCAAAACACCCTCTTCCAACAACACAAGGAAGACTCTACACATGGACATGACCAGATGGTCAATACCAAAATCAGACTGATTATACTCTTACAGGCAAAGATGGAGAAGCTCTATACAATCAGCAAAAAAAAGACTGGGAACTGACTATGGCTCAGATCATGAACGCCTTATGGCAAATTTCAGATTTAAATTGAAGAAAGTAGGGAAAACCACTAGACCATTGAGGTGTGACCTAAATAAATCGCTTACGATTATACAGTGGAAGTGACAAATAGATTCAAGGAATTAGATCTGATAGACAGAGTGCCTGAAAAACAATGGATGGAGGTTCATGGCATTATACAGGAGTCAGTGATCAAGACCATTCTGAAGAAAAAGAAATGCAAAGAGGAAAAATACAAAAAGGATCATCGAAAAAGCAAGAGAGTTCCAGAAAAACATCTACTTCTGCTTTATTGACTATGCCAAAGCCTTTGAATGTGTGGATCACAACAAAATTTGGAAAATTCTTAAAGAGATGAGAATACCAGACCATCTTACCTGCCTCCTGAGAAATCCTAAGGCCTCTGAGGAGGCCCCACAAATAGCTGAGAAAAAAAGAGAAGCTAAAGGCAAAGGAGAAAAGGAAAGATATACCCATTTGAATGCAGAGTTCCAAAAATAGCAAGGAGAGATAAGAAAGCCTTCCTCAGCGATGAGTGCAAAGAAATACAGGAAAACAATAGAATGGGAAAGACTAGAGATCTCTTCAAGAAAATTAGAGATACCAAGGGAACATTTCATGCAAAGATGGCACAATAAAGGACAGAAATGGTATGGACCTAACAGAGGCAGAAGATATTAAGAAGAGGTGGCAAGAATACACAGAACTATACAAAAAAGATCTTCATGACCCAGATAACCACAATGGTGTGATCACTCACCTAGAGCCAGACAT
>NW_011495021.1:5055294-5055785 GCF_000754665.1 Bison bison bison
TGATATGGCTGGGTGGCTTCACTGATGCAATGGACAGGAACTTGGGCAAACTTCAGGAGATGGTGAGGGACAGGGAAGCCTGGAGTGTTGCAGTCCATGGGGTTACAAAGAGTCAAACACAACTCAGCAACTGAACAACAGCAACAAACCAGCATTAAGAACATCTTCACTTCTTAGCATCCTTTTTTTCTCTTTCCTCTTCTCATCAGCCGATAAAATTGTTTCATTGGCAAGTCTAACTCAGACATGGAGATTAATCCATCAAGAGTCCTGGAGTGGGGTGCCATTGGAGACTAAAAGGTCTCAAAATGACTTTTGTCAAATTTTGAAGGTACATGGGGTTGGAGGCAGAAGCTTCTGAAAACAAGAATATTTTTCAGAGTCTTTCAAAGCTTTGGACATTATAGATTGGAGTTAAGGACCTATCAGAGAAAGGATTCCCAGTAAATATACTGGACTCTTAGTTCAAAGACTTGTAGAGCTGTACCCTA
>NW_011495021.1:5055885-5063542 GCF_000754665.1 Bison bison bison
CACTCAATATGCCAGCAAATTTGGAAAACTCAGCAATGGCCACAGGACAGGAAAAGGTCAGTTTTCATTACAGTTCCAAAGAAAGACAATGCCAAAGAATCCTCAAACTACCGCACAATTGCACTCATCTCACAAGCTAGCAAAGTAATGCTCAAAATTCTCCAAGCCAGGCTTCAACAGTACTTGAACCATGAACTTCCAGATGTTCAAGCTGGTTTTAGAAAAGGCAGAGGAACCAGAGATCAAATTGCCAACATCCGTTGGATCATCGAAAAAACAAGAGAGTTCCAGAGAAACATCTACTTCTGCTTTATTGACTATACCAAAGCCTTTGACTGTGTGGATCACAACAAACTGTAGAAAATTCTTCAAGAGATGAGAATACCAGACCACCTTACCTGCCTCCTGAGAAATCTGTATGCAGGTCAAGAAGCAACAGTCAGAACTGGACATGGAACAACAGACTGATTCCAAATTGGGAAAGGAGTATGTCAAGACCATATATTCTCACCTTGTTTATTTAACTTATATGCAGAGAATATCATGCAAAATGCCAGACTGGATGAAGCACAAGCTGGAATCAAGACTGCCAAGAGAAATATCAATAACCTCAGATACACAGATGACACCACTTTTATGGCAAAAAGCGAAGAACTAAAGAGCCTGTTGATGAAAGTGAAAGAGGAGAGTGAAAAAGCTGGCTTAAAACACCATTCAGAAAACTAAGATCATGGCATCTGGTCTCATCACTTCATGGCAAATAGATGGGGAAACAATGGAAACAGTGACAGACTTTATTTTGGGGGGCTCCAAAAATCAGTGTAGATTGTGTGTGACTGCAGCCATGAAATTAAAAGATGCTTGCTCCTTGGAAGAAAAGCTATAAATAACAAATCTAGACAGCATATTAAAAAACAGAGACATCACTTTGCCAACAAAGGTCCGCCTAGTCAAAGCTATGATTTTTCCAGTAGTCATGTATGGATATGAGAGTTGGACTATAAAGAAAGCTGAGCACAGAAGAATTGATGCTTTTGAACTGTGATGTTGGAGAAGACTCTTGAGAATCCCTTGGACTGCAAGGAGATCCAACCAGTCCATCCTAAAGGAAATCAGTCCTGAATATTCATTGCAAGGACTGATACTGAAGCTGAAACTCCAGTACTTTGGCCACCTGATGTGAAGAACTGACTCCTTGGAAAAGATCTTGATGTTGGGAAAGACTGAAGGCAGAAGGAGAATGGAACGACAGAGGATGAGATGGTTGGATGGCATCACCAACTCGATGGACACGAGTTTGAGCAAGCTTCAGGAGTTGGTGATAGACAGAGAAGCCTGGCGTGCTGCAGTCCATGAGGTCACAAAGAGTCAGACACCACTGAGTGACTGAACTGAAACATTTTCTCACTGAATATGCTCAAACTTGGTTGAGTAATTTTCATGAACACTATTGTGGAGTAATTTTCAATTAGGGTAAGAAGATGGATTTTTCTTAAGTGTCTGGCCAAAAAAAAACTCCATGACTATTTCTTCTCTGGCTATAAGGATTAGTTTACACAAACTCTACCTACCTTACACTTATAGCCCAGACGAGTTTAGTAATTATCCAGAGAAATTCAAAGGTGACACACTTATGTTAAGACAAATGGAAAATGTTCAGCAAAATATTTTCTAAAATAGAGCTGTTCACTTAAAACAGGAAACAATGGAATTATAAAAGTAACGATGTTGCAATGTTTCAATATACTACTTCTAACATATACAGCTCAGCCTGATTTTCAAAATATAAACGTACAGTTTAAAAAATTCCCCTACTTGTTGGAAAACTACTTCCTAGTTCAAATTACATTAAACCTGTTTGTTTCTAAATTGTCTAAAATTACAAACACAGTGTCAAAGGTATGCTGGAATGATAGAATGTTTAAGATAGAATGGACAGAAGGACAAGCTCCCTAACTCCAGCCAGCATTTCCAGACCAGTGTGTTTCTACTATTCCTTATTCAACGTAAATTGAGTAATACCCCTTAAGACAGTTGTGCTGCAAAGAGCAGAAAGAAAAAACAAACCACACTTAGGTCAGTAGACAGAAGAAATAAATTATGAAATCAGACAAGGAACATGCACTCATGGCATGATTGACCACCCCTGGATACTGTCTGTGAAAGAACAATGAGTGAAAATTGCTCATGTTTTTAGTGCACTTGGGATTTGGTTTTAGTTTGTAAAGGACACATAAAGAACAAAAGGATAAAATGTTTCCACCTTGTGCTGTAACATAAGGGTCACCCTTGCAGGTGAAAAGCTCACATACAACTATCTGACTGAGAAAAAGAACTACTTAATCCAGATGGCAGTGGTGCTGTGGTGGAGAATGAACAAAAAGGGCAAGCACTCAGCAATTTAGGGCTGAGATGAGAAAATTTAGAGGAACCATGAAATCCAAATGAGTTCTGAGTAAGCATGCTCCTATCTGAGGGTGCAATAGCAATTAGATTAAGTTTTGTACCATCAATAAGAACTGTTATTGCAAGTGAAATGAGTAGTTTAAGCATTGATTTCTTTAAATCTTCCCTGGAAATATACAACTTGCTCGATACAGCATCCATATAAATTGTATTCTAATAACTGTTTAGTTCATCCATATATTCATCTAACATTCACACTGGGGGGTCACATTAATGCACCTGTCATTCACTCACTTACTCAATGTATATTTACATCATGTCTGTTATATGATGGTTACTTTCCTAGACATTAGGATACAAATATAAATAAGAAAATGTTTTAACCTTCCAACCAATCTAGGATTCTTTCTTAGAATATTTCTGAAAGCTAGTCCCTCTTTGACTACATTCAGTGACAGGAAACATAATTTCTCTGGCATCCAATTTCATTTCTAGACTAATAAAATTGTCTAAAAGTTCTATTTGAGATAGGTATAAACTGTTTCACCATATTGAGGGTACATATAATAAATGTCATAATTTTGAAATTAGGCAAACCAAATTAAAATGAATTCACCAAGATTGGCAAGAAAGTCACTAGGAGTTATTCCATAGGAAGACACACACACCCTTAGACAAACACCTGCAAATAGATAATACACACTCATTCATACACCAGTGAAGTTGCTCAGTCATGTCTGACTCTTTGCAACCCCATGGACAGTAGCCTACCAGGCTCCTCCATCCATGAAATTTTCCAGGCAAAAGTACTGGAATGGGTTCCTATTTCCTTCTCCAGGAAGATCTTCCCGACCCAGGGATCGAACCCAGGTCTCCAGCATTGCAGGCAGACACTTTACCGTCTGAGCCACCAGGGAAGCCTGTTCATACATACATATACACAATTTATTCTGAAGTGAAAATCAAACATGATCTCTCAGACACACAGCCTAGTGCAATGACTCTGTGTGAAACATATTTAGGTACTTATGATTCATTGTGGATTGGCAGTGCGATTGGCATTGGCAGATTTTCCCTAAGACTTAGACACTTAACACCAAGGCATTCACAGCCTCTCAGCGCTGCAACCTCCAAGATCCTGCAGTCTCAGAGCTGACACATTAATGGGGAGTCCAGAACAAGTCCAGAACCTGAAAATGCACTACTCTCTCTAAGCTACCAACAATATCTCTAGGTCAACACTTTAAGCACACATCTTACATCTCCTTTCCTCTTAGACAATTAACTCTAATTGCTTCTCAGAGCCTTGACTTGTTAATTTTTCCTTAAGGGTAAGAAATATAAGGATTTTAAAGAAAACGCAGCTGCATTTTTGGAATAAGGAAGGGGGAAATACTTTTCATTGTTTTAAGCATGGTTAATGTCTCCATACGTGGTTCTGCATAATTAAATGTTAATAACTTTTCTATTACATTCACCATGAGATGAAATCTGTCATCCTGTAAATTCTTCCCAACAGTACTAATCACACCTCTTATAAAATCTGCTGTCAAAGGAAAGAGGCCATGATATTTAAGGCAGCTCTCAGGTCTACTGAAGTCTTCTCCAGTTTAAATATGCTCAGTGTCTTCAATTGCACCCAGCAGCACTTTATCATATTTAACACTGCAGACCTCTAATGTGGCTAGAATTTTTTTAAGTAGAATGGTATACCAGAATGGTGACTGATTTTAAAGTACTTGATTTTGCATCTCAGGGCTCAAACCCAATGATGAATGATTTTAGTTTGGCTGGCATTAAACTAGCATCTGGAGAACGATGTCAGGTGGGCCTTAAGAAGCCCTGCTGTTAATAAAGCTTGTGGATGTGACAGAATTCCAGTAGGACCATTCAAACTCTAAAGAATGATGCCATGAAGGTGTTGCATTCAATATGTCAGCAAATCTGGAAGACCCAGCAGTGGCCACAGGACTGGAAAAGGTCAATACTCATCCCAATTCCTAAGAAGGGTAGTACCAAAAAATGTGCTAACCATCAGACAATTGCACTCATCTCCCATGCCAGGAAGATCATGTTTAAAATCTTGCATGCTAGACTTCAGCATTATGCGAACCAACAATTTCTAGATGTCCAAGCTGAGTTTAAAAAAGGAAGAGGAACCAGAGATTGAATTTCCAACATTTGTTGGGTCATAGAGAAAGCTAGGGAATTCCAGCAAAATATCTATCTCTGTTTCATCAGTTACACCAAAGACCTTGATTGTGTGAATCATAATAAACTGTGGAAAACTCTTAAAGAAATGGGAATACCAGACTATCTTATCTGTCTCCTGTGAAACTTGTATGCTGGTCAAGAAGCAAGTTAGAACCCGGTATGGAAAAACTGATTGGTTCGAGATTGAGAAAGGCGTACAACATGGCTGTCTGCTATAACCCTGTTTGCTTAATCTATACACTGAACACATCATGAGAAATGCCAGGTTGGATGAATTACAAGCTGGAATAAAGATAGGTGGGAGAAACATCAATAACCTTAGATATGTGGATGATACCACTCTAATAGCAGAAAGCGAAGAGGAATTAAATAGCATCTTGATGAGGATGAAGGAGGAGAGTGAAAGAGCTGGCTTAAAACTAAATATTAAAAAAACTAAGATCATTGATCCAGCCCCATTACATCTTGGCAAGTAGAAGGGGAAAATGTGGAAGTAGTGACAGATTTCTTCTTCTTGGGCTCTAAAATCACTATGGATGATGACTGCAGCCATGAAATCAGAAGACGATTGTTTCTTGGCAGGAGAGCTATGACAAACTTAGACAGTGTGTTGAAAAGCAAAGACATTACTCTGCTGACCAAGGTCCATATAGTCAAGACTATGGTCTTCCCAGTGGTCACGTATGGCTGTAAGAGCTGGACCATAAAGAAGGCAGAGTGCCGAAGAATTGATGCTTTCGAAATATGGTGCTGGAGAAGACTCCTGGAAGTCCCTTGGACAGCAAGGAGATCAAACCAGTCAATCTTAAGGGAAATCAACCTCGAATACTCATTGAAAGGACTGATGCTAAAGCTGAAACTCCAGTATTTTGGTCATCTGATGTGAATAGCTGACTCATTGGAAAGGTCCCTGATGCTGGGAAAGATTGAGGGAGAAGGAGTAGAGGGCATCAGAGGATGATATGGCTGGGTGGCTTCACTGATGCAATGGACAGGAACTTGGGCAAACTTCAGGAGATGGTGAGGGACAGGGAAGCCTGGAGTGTTGCAGTCCATGGGGTTACAAAGAGTCAAACACAACTCAGCAACTGAACAACAGCAACAAACCAGCATTAAGAACATCTTCACTTCTTAGCATCCTTTTTTTCTCTTTCCTCTTCTCATCAGCCGATAAAATTGTTTCATTGGCAAGTCTAACTCAGACATGGAGATTAATCCATCAAGCTATCATAGTAAGTCTCCAGTCATTAACATGATCCAACTAACTCTTTGCTTTTCATTATTCTTTGTGTATTAATAAATCACCAGTACCTGTATAAAGAAAGAGTGAAAGAATCTATACAAAAGTGCATTCAATGACAAAACAAAGAGTGGTCGATTTAATCAGGAAAAGTTGATGAGAAATGGGTCAATAAAAGCTCCAAAGAAAAAGAAAACCTTGAAATTTAACTTTGTTATCTGGGCAAGGATGAAAAAGAGAAGCAGTTTTTTGTTTTTTGTTTTTCCAGGGGAGAGGGGCTGCACCACACAGCATGTCAGATCTTAGTTCCCTGAGCAGGGATCAAACCTGTGCCCCCTGCAGAGGAAGCACAGAGCCCTAACCACTGGACCACCAAGGAATCCTCTAGAAGGGGTTTCTTGGCAAAGAATTTTAGGCCTGCCCCAGCCTAAATTCAGTTACTAAGTTAACAGACATCGAGGAAAGCTGAGCTTCAGGGTATCAGTGGTTCAAGTCAACTTTTTCTCTACCTGGGGTAACTATGGGATTTTGCCTTTTTTCTCTGGCCAACTCTTTGGCTTTTTTCAAAGAATGAGAACCCTTGCCTTACTTTCCAGTATTCCCCAGGGCTTAGATTCCTGCTTTCCATTTCAAGCACCCTAGAAGATAAAAAGTTCTTTGTAAATCTTAGCCTTGTAACTGGGGCCCCCTCTCCCCTGCACCTTCCTACACATACATCTACCACCAAATCGGCCAGCCTAGATGTAACCCTGGATTCTTTTCCCTACCACAATACTGACATGTTCTCCTGTTTGAGCTTCCTTCATTTGGCCATTTTCAGTAACTTCTATGAAGACTTTTCCTACTAGAGGGTTTGTTTGGTCTCTGGATTCCAATCTGTCCCAGTTTGGCCAACATAGCCAAGTCATCATTATAACTCATTTGTAAAACATCTACTTTGCTTGTAAAGAGCAAAACAGACTTCATGTGATTTATTTCACCCAAAAAAAATAATAATGGTTTTGAAAGACTGTTAAAAAAACGTAAACAAGACTTCCAATTCAGATAGGCTAGAATACTCTGTGATAAACTAAAGTTGCCACAAAGAACAAGCAGAAAAGCCAGATAAAACAATGTTTACAATCATTAGACATCTGAGGAAGGAACTGAAGCTATGGAAGTTAAAATTCTGAAGGAAGACTCTCAGATAGGTAAGCTAATTATCTGAAGCAGCTTTGTTCCTGGGGTTTTTGCTGACTCTGGGAGTCAGGCAATAGGCTAAGAATCTGAAAAATCTGGGCTTGGCTTAAGCAGAGTGCCATGGAGTTAGGGTGACAAAATTGGAGACTGCTGCTGCTGCTGCTAAGTCACTTCAGTCGTGTCCGACTCTGTGCGACCCCATAGACCGCAGCCCACCAGGCTCGCCTGTCCCTGGGATTCTCCAGGCAAGAACACTGGAGTGGGTTGCCATTTCCTTCTCCTATGCATGAAAGTGAAAAGTGAAAGGGAAGTCGCTCAGTCATGTATGACTCTTCGCGACCCCATGGACTGCAGCCTACCAGGCTCCTCCATCCATGGGATGTTCCAGGCAAGAGTCCTGGAGTGGGGTGCCATTGGAGACTAAAAGGTCTCAAAATGACTTTTGTCAAATTTTGAAGGTACATGGGGTTGGAGGCAGAAGCTTCTGAAAACAAGAATATTTTTCAGAGTCTTTCAAAGCTTTGGACATTATAGATTGGAGTTAAGGACCTATCAGAGAAAGGATTCCCAGTAAATATACTGGACTCTTAGTTCAAAGACTTGTAGAGCTGTACCCTA